>NW_027371413.1:0-27596 GCF_046119375.1 Phyllobates terribilis
TCTCTTTGAATCTTCTTTATCATGCTAGGATTAGCAGGAAAAAGCAAAAAATTTCAGAATTGCACCTTGCAATGTGGAGATATTACTGTTTGTGCATTTACAATATTCATTGATTTTTGCCATTGAAAAACATGTTTTTCATATACCAGAAATGTTTGAAGCTACTGACTGAATGAAAGGAGCTGGCATCTCACTCTCTTTGAATCTTCTTTATCATGCTAGGATTAACAGGAAAAAGCAAAAAATTTCAGAATTGCACCTTGCAATGTGGAGATATTACTGTTTGTGCATTTACAATATTCATTGATTTTTGCCATTGAAAAACAGTCCAGAAATGTTTGAAGCTACTGACTGAATGAAAGGAGCTGGCATCTCAAGAGATCTCTTTGAATCTTCTTTATCATGCTAGGATTAGCAGGAAAAAGCAAAAAAATTTCAGAATTGCACCTTGCAATGTGGAGATATTACTGTTTGTGCATTTACAATATTCATTGATTTTTGCCATTGAAAAACATGTTTTTCATATACCAGAAATGTTTGAAGCTACTGACTGAATGAAAGGAGCTGGCATCTCACTCTCTTTGAATCTTCTTTATCATGCTAGGATTAGCAGGAAAAAGCAAAAAATTTCAGAATTGCACCTTGCAATGTGGAGATATTACTGTTTGTGCATTTACAATATTCATTGATTTTTGCCATTGAAAAACGTTTTTCCTTATACCAGAAATGTTTGAAGCTACTGACTGAATGAAAGGAGCTGGCATCTCACTCTCTTTGAATCTTCTTTATCATGCTAGGATTAGCAGGAAAAAGCAAAAAATTTCAGAATTGCACCTTGCAATGTGGAGATATTACTGTTTGTGCATTTACAATATTCATTGATTTTTGCCATTGAAAAACGTTTTTCATATACCAGAAATGTTTGAAGCTACTGACAATGAAAGGAGCTGGCATCTCACTCTCTTTGAATCTTCTTTATCCTGCTAGGATTAGCAGGAAAAAGCAAAAAATTTCAGAATTGCACCTTGCAATGTGGAGATATTACTGTTTGTGCATTTACAATATTCATTGATTTTTGCCATTGAAAAACATGTTTTTCATATACCAGAAATGTTTGAAGCTACTGACTGAATGAAAGGAGCTGGCATCTCACTCTCTTTGAATCTTCTTTATCCTGCTAGGATTAGCAGGAAAAAGCAAAAAAATTTCAGAATTGCACCTTGCAATGTGGAGATATTACTGTTTGTGCATTTACAATATTCATTGATTTTTGCCATTGAAAAACGTTTTCATATACCAGAAATGTTTGAAGCTACTGACTGAATGAAAGGAGCTGGCATCTCACTCTCTTTGAATCTTCTTTATCATGCTAGGATTAACAGGAAAAAGCAAAAAATTTCAGAATTGCACCTTGCAATGTGGAGATATTACTGTTTGTGCATTTACAATATTCATTGATTTTTGCCATTGAAAAACGTCCAGAAATGTTTGAAGCTACTGACTGAATGAAAGGAGCTGGCATCTCACTCTCTTTGAATCTTCTTTATCATGCTAGGATTAGCAGGAAAAAGCAAAAAATTTCAGAATTGCACCTTGCAATGTGGAGATATTACTGTTTGTGCATTTACAATATTCATTGATTTTTGCCATTGAAAAACATCATGTTATTCATATACCAGAAATGTTTGAAGCTACTGACTGAATGAAAGGAGCTGGCATCTCACTCTCTTTGAATCTTCTTTATCATGCTAGGATTAACAGGAAAAAGCAAAAAATTTCAGAATTGCACCTTGCAATGTGGAGATATTACTGTTTGTGCATTTACAATATTCATTGATTTTTGCCATTGAAAAACGTCCAGAAATGTTTGAAGCTACTGACTGAATGAAAGGAGCTGGCATCTCACTCTCTTTGAATCTTCTTTATCATGCTAGGATTAGCAGGAAAAAGCAAAAAATTTCAGAATTGCACCTTGCAATGTGGAGATATTACTGTTTGTGCATTTACAATATTCATTGATTTTTGCCATTGAAAAACATGTTTTTCATATACCAGAAATGTTTGAAGCTACTGACTGAATGAAAGGAGCTGGCATCTCACTCTCTTTGAATCTTCTTTATCCTGCTAGGATTAACAGGAAAAAGCAAAAAATTTCAGAATTGCACCTTGCAATGTGGAGATATTACTGTTTGTGCATTTACAATATTCATTGATTTTTGCCATTGAAAAACGTCCAGAAATGTTTGAAGCTACTGACTGAATGAAAGGAGCTGGCATCTCACTCTCTTTGAATCTTCTTTATCATGCTAGGATTAGCAGGAAAAAGCAAAAAATTTCAGAATTGCACCTTGCAATGTGGAGATATTACTGTTTGTGCATTTACAATATTCATTGATTTTTGCCATTGAAAAACATGTTTTTCATATACCAGAAATGTTTGAAGCTACTGACTGAATGAAAGGAGCTGGCATCTCACTCTCTTTGAATCTTCTTTATCATGCTAGGATTAGCAGGAAAAAGCAAAAAATTTCAGAATTGCACCTTGCAATGTGGAGATATTACTGTTTGTGCATTTACAATATTCATTGATTTTTGCCATTGAAAAACATGTTTTTCATATACCAGGAATGTTTGAAGCTACTGACTGAATGAAAGGAGCTGGCATCTCACTCTCTTTGAATCTTCTTTATCCTGCTAGGATTAGCAGGAAAAAGCAAAAAATTTCAGAATTGCACCTTGCAATGTGGAGATATTACTGTTTGTGCATTTACAATATTCATTGATTTTTGCCATTGAAAAACGTCCAGAAATGTTTGAAGCTACTGACTGAATGAAAGGAGCTGGCATCTCACTCTCTTTGAATCTTCTTTATCCTGCTAGGATTAGCAGGAAAAAGCAAAAAATTTCAGAATTGCACCTTGCAATGTGGAGATATTACTGTTTGTGCATTTACAATATTCATTGATTTTTGCCATTGAAAAACATGTTTTTTCATATACCAGAAATGTTTGAAGCTACTGACTGAATGAAAGGAGCTGGCATCTCACTCTCTTTGAATCTTCTTTATCCTGCTAGGATTAGCAGGAAAAAGCAAAAAATTTCAGAATTGCACCTTGCAATGTGGAGATATTACTGTTTGTGCATTTACAATATTCATTGATTTTTGCCATTGAAAAACATGTTTTTCATATACCAGAAATGTTTGAAGCTACTGACTGAATGAAAGGAGCTGGCATCTCACTCTCTTTGAATCTTCTTTATCCTGCTAGGATTAGCAGGAAAAAGCAAAAAATTTCAGAATTGCACCTTGCAATGTGGAGATATTACTGTTTGTGCATTTACAATATTCATTGATTTTTGCCATTGAAAAACATGTTTTTCATATACCAGAAATGTTTGAAGCTACTGACTGAATGAAAGGAGCTGGCATCTCACTCTCTTTGAATCTTCTTTATCCTGCTAGGATTAGCAGGAAAAAGCAAAAAATTTCAGAATTGCACCTTGCAATGTGGAGATATTACTGTTTGTGAATTTACAATATTCATTGATTTTTGCCATTGAAAAACATGTTTTTCATATACCAGAAATGTTTGAAGCTACTGACTGAATGAAAGGAGCTGGCATCTCACTCTCTTTGAATCTTCTTTATCCTGCTAGGATTAGCAGGAAAAAGCAAAAAATTTCAGAATTGCACCTTGCAATGTGGAGATATTACTGTTTGTGCATTTACAATATTCATTGATTTTTGCCATTGAAAAACATGTTTTTCATATACCAGAAATGTTGGAAGCTACTGACTGAATGAAAGGAGCTGGCATCTCACTCTCTTTGAATCTTCTTTATCCTGCTAGGATTAGCAGGAAAAAGCAAAAAATTTCAGAATTGCACCTTGCAATGTGGAGATATTACTGTTTGTGCATTTACAATATTCATTGATTTTTGCCATTGAAAAACATCCAGAAATGTTTGAAGCTACTGACTGAATGAAAGGAGCTGGCATCTCACTCTCTTTGAATCTTCTTTATCATGCTAGGATTAGCAGGAAAAAGCAAAAAATTTCAGAATTGCACCTTGCAATGTGGAGATATTACTGTTTGTGCATTTACAATATTCATTGATTTTTGCCATTGAAAAACGTCCAGAAATGTTTGAAGCTACTGACTGAATGAAAGGAGCTGGCATCTCACTCTCTTTGAATCTTCTTTATCATGCTAGGATTAGCAGGAAAAAGCAAAAAATTTCAGAATTGCACCTTGCAATGTGGAGATATTACTGTTTGTGCATTTACAATATTCATTGATTTTTGCCATTGAAAAACATGTTTTTCATATACCAGAAATGTTTGAAGCTACTGACTGAATGAAAGGAGCTGGCATCTCACTCTCTTTGAATCTTCTTTATCATGCTAGGATTAACAGGAAAAAGCAAAAAATTTCAGAATTGCACCTTGCAATGTGGAGATATTACTGTTTGTGCATTTACAATATTCATTGATTTTTGCCACTGAAAAATGTCCAGAAATGTTTGAAGCTACTGACTGAATGAAAGGAGCTGGCATCTCACTCTCTTTGAATCTTTTTTATCATGCTAGGATTAGCAGGAAAAAGCAAAAAATTTCAGAATTGCACCTTGCAATGTGGAGATATTACTGTTTGTGCATTTACAATATTCATTGATTTTTGCCATTGAAAAACATGTTTTTCATATACCAGAAATGTTTGAAGCTACTGACAATGAAAGGAGCTGGCATCTCACTCTCTTTGAATCTTCTTTATCCTGCTAGGATTAGCAGGAAAAAGCAAAAAATTTCAGAATTGCACCTTGCAATGTGGAGATATTACTGTTTGTGCATTTACAATATTCATTGATTTTTGCCATTGAAAAACATGTTTTTCATATACCAGAAATGTTTGAAGCTACTGACTGAATGAAAGGAGCTGGTATCTCACTCTCTTTGAATCTTCTTTATCATGCTAGGATTAGCAGGAAAAAGCAAAAAAATTTCAGAATTGCACCTTGCAATGTGGAGATATTACTGTTTGTGCATTTACAATATTCATTGATTTTTGCCATTGAAAAACATGTTTTTCATATACCAGAAATGTTTGAAGCTTCTGACTGAATGAAAGGAGCTGGCATCTCACTCTCTTTGAATCTTCTTTATCATGCTAGGATTAACAGGAAAAAGCAAAAAATTTCAGAATTGCACCTTGCAATGTGGAGATATTACTGTTTGTGCATTTACAATATTCATTGATTTTTGCCATTGAAAAACGTCCAGAAATGTTTGAAGCTACTGACTGAATGAAAGGAGCTGGCATCTCACTCTCTTTGAATCTTCTTTATCATGCTAGGATTAGCAGGAAAAAGCAAAAAATTTCAGAATTGCACCTTGCAATGTGGAGATATTAATGTTTGTGCATTTACAATATTCATTGATTTTTGCCATTGAAAAACGTCCAGAAATGTTTGAAGCTACTGACTGAATGAAAGGAGCTGGCATCTCACTCTCTTTGAATCTTCTTTATCATGCTAGGATTAACAGGAAAAAGCAAAAAATTTCAGAATTGCACCTTGCAATGTGGAGATATTACTGTTTGTGCATTTACAATATTCATTGATTTTTGCCATTGAAAAACGTCCAGAAATGTTTGAAGCTACTGACTGAATGAAAGGAGCTGGCATCTCACTCTCTTTGAATCTTCTTTATCATGCTAGGATTAGCAGGAAAAAGCAAAAAATTTCAGAATTGCACCTTGCAATGTGGAAATATTACTGTTTGTGCATTTACAATATTCATTGATTTTTGCCATTGAAAAACATGTTTTTCACATACCAGAAATGTTTGAAGCTACTGACTGAATGAAAGGAGCTGGCATCTCACTCTCTTTGAATCTTCTTTATCATGCTAGGATTAGCAGGAAAAAGCAAAAAATTTCAGAATTGCACCTTGCAATGTGGAGATATTACTGTTTGTGCATTTACAATATTCATTGATTTTTGCCATTGAAAAACGTTTTTCATATACCAGAAATGTTTGAAGCTACTGACAATGAAAGGAGCTGGCATCTCACTCTCTTTGAATCTTCTTTATCATGCTAGGATTAGCAGGAAAAAGCAAAAAATTTCAGAATTGCACCTTGCAATGTGGAGATATTACTGTTTGTGCATTTACAATATTCATTGATTTTTGCCATTGAAAAATATGTTTTTCATATACCAGAAATGTTTGAAGCTACTGACTGAATGAAAGGAGCTGGCATCTCACTCTCTTTGAATCTTCTTTATCCTGCTAGGATTAGCAGGAAAAAGCAAAAAATTTCAGAATTGCACCTTGCAATGTGGAGATATTACTGTTTGTGCATTTACAATATTCATTGATTTTTGCCATTGAAAAACATGTTTTTCATATACCAGAAATGTTTGAAGCTACTGACTGAATGAAAGGAGCTGGCATCTCACTCTCTTTGAATCTTCTTTATCCTGCTAGGATTAGCAGGAAAAAGCAAAAAATTTCAGAATTGCACCTTGCAATGTGGAGATATTACTGTTTGTGAATTTACAATATTCATTGATTTTTGCCATTGAAAAACATGTTTTTCATATACCAGAAATGTTTGAAGCTACTGACTGAATGAAAGGAGCTGGCATCTCACTCTCTTTGAATCTTCTTTATCCTGCTAGGATTAGCAGGAAAAAGCAAAAAATTTCAGAATTGCACCTTGCAATGTGGAGATATTACTGTTTGTGCATTTACAATATTCATTGATTTTTGCCATTGAAAAACATGTTTTTCATATACCAGAAATGTTGGAAGCTACTGACTGAA
The DNA here is from genome assembly GCF_046119375.1 of Phyllobates terribilis. NCBI lineage: Eukaryota > Metazoa > Chordata > Amphibia > Anura > Dendrobatidae > Phyllobates > Phyllobates terribilis. Next base: position 6,830 of record NW_027371413.1, read on the forward strand.
TGAAAGGAGCTGGCATCTCACTCTCTTTGAATCTTCTTTATCCTGCTAGGATTAGCAGGAAAAAGCAAAAAATTTCAGAATTGCACCTTGCAATGTGGAGATATTACTGTTTGTGCATTTACAATATTCATTGATTTTTGCCATTGAAAAACATCCAGAAATGTTTGAAGCTACTGACTGAATGAAAGGAGCTGGCATCTCACTCTCTTTGAATCTTCTTTATCATGCTAGGATTAGCAGGAAAAAGCAAAAAATTTCAGAATTGCACCTTGCAATGTGGAGATATTACTGTTTGTGCATTTACAATATTCATTGATTTTTGCCATTGAAAAACGTCCAGAAATGTTTGAAGCTACTGACTGAATGAAAGGAGCTGGCATCTCACTCTCTTTGAATCTTCTTTATCATGCTAGGATTAGCAGGAAAAAGCAAAAAATTTCAGAATTGCACCTTGCAATGTGGAGATATTACTGTTTGTGCATTTACAATATTCATTGATTTTTGCCATTGAAAAACATGTTTTTCATATACCAGAAATGTTTGAAGCTACTGACTGAATGAAAGGAGCTGGCATCTCACTCTCTTTGAATCTTCTTTATCATGCTAGGATTAACAGGAAAAAGCAAAAAATTTCAGAATTGCACCTTGCAATGTGGAGATATTACTGTTTGTGCATTTACAATATTCATTGATTTTTGCCACTGAAAAATGTCCAGAAATGTTTGAAGCTACTGACTGAATGAAAGGAGCTGGCATCTCACTCTCTTTGAATCTTTTTTATCATGCTAGGATTAGCAGGAAAAAGCAAAAAATTTCAGAATTGCACCTTGCAATGTGGAGATATTACTGTTTGTGCATTTACAATATTCATTGATTTTTGCCATTGAAAAACATGTTTTTCATATACCAGAAATGTTTGAAGCTACTGACAATGAAAGGAGCTGGCATCTCACTCTCTTTGAATCTTCTTTATCCTGCTAGGATTAGCAGGAAAAAGCAAAAAATTTCAGAATTGCACCTTGCAATGTGGAGATATTACTGTTTGTGCATTTACAATATTCATTGATTTTTGCCATTGAAAAACATGTTTTTCATATACCAGAAATGTTTGAAGCTACTGACTGAATGAAAGGAGCTGGTATCTCACTCTCTTTGAATCTTCTTTATCATGCTAGGATTAGCAGGAAAAAGCAAAAAAATTTCAGAATTGCACCTTGCAATGTGGAGATATTACTGTTTGTGCATTTACAATATTCATTGATTTTTGCCATTGAAAAACATGTTTTTCATATACCAGAAATGTTTGAAGCTTCTGACTGAATGAAAGGAGCTGGCATCTCACTCTCTTTGAATCTTCTTTATCATGCTAGGATTAACAGGAAAAAGCAAAAAATTTCAGAATTGCACCTTGCAATGTGGAGATATTACTGTTTGTGCATTTACAATATTCATTGATTTTTGCCATTGAAAAACGTCCAGAAATGTTTGAAGCTACTGACTGAATGAAAGGAGCTGGCATCTCACTCTCTTTGAATCTTCTTTATCATGCTAGGATTAGCAGGAAAAAGCAAAAAATTTCAGAATTGCACCTTGCAATGTGGAGATATTAATGTTTGTGCATTTACAATATTCATTGATTTTTGCCATTGAAAAACGTCCAGAAATGTTTGAAGCTACTGACTGAATGAAAGGAGCTGGCATCTCACTCTCTTTGAATCTTCTTTATCATGCTAGGATTAACAGGAAAAAGCAAAAAATTTCAGAATTGCACCTTGCAATGTGGAGATATTACTGTTTGTGCATTTACAATATTCATTGATTTTTGCCATTGAAAAACGTCCAGAAATGTTTGAAGCTACTGACTGAATGAAAGGAGCTGGCATCTCACTCTCTTTGAATCTTCTTTATCATGCTAGGATTAGCAGGAAAAAGCAAAAAATTTCAGAATTGCACCTTGCAATGTGGAAATATTACTGTTTGTGCATTTACAATATTCATTGATTTTTGCCATTGAAAAACATGTTTTTCACATACCAGAAATGTTTGAAGCTACTGACTGAATGAAAGGAGCTGGCATCTCACTCTCTTTGAATCTTCTTTATCATGCTAGGATTAGCAGGAAAAAGCAAAAAATTTCAGAATTGCACCTTGCAATGTGGAGATATTACTGTTTGTGCATTTACAATATTCATTGATTTTTGCCATTGAAAAACGTTTTTCATATACCAGAAATGTTTGAAGCTACTGACAATGAAAGGAGCTGGCATCTCACTCTCTTTGAATCTTCTTTATCATGCTAGGATTAGCAGGAAAAAGCAAAAAATTTCAGAATTGCACCTTGCAATGTGGAGATATTACTGTTTGTGCATTTACAATATTCATTGATTTTTGCCATTGAAAAACATGTTTTTCATATACCAGAAATGTTTGAAGCTACTGACTGAATGAAAGGAGCTGGCATCTCACTCTCTTTGAATCTTCTTTATCCTGCTAGGATTAGCAGGAAAAAGCAAAAAATTTCAGAATTGCACCTTGCAATGTGGAGATATTACTGTTTGTGCATTTACAATATTCATTGATTTTTGCCATTGAAAAACATGTTTTTCATATACCAGAAATGTTTGAAGCTACTGACTGAATGAAAGGAGCTGGCATCTCACTCTCTTTGAATCTTCTTTATCCTGCTAGGATTAGCAGGAAAAAGCAAAAAATTTCAGAATTTCACCTTGCAATGTGGAGATATTACTGTTTGTGCATTTACAATATTCATTGATTTTTGCCATTGAAAAACATGTTTTTCATATACCAGAAATGTTTGAAGCTACTGACTGAATGAAAGGAGCTGGCATCTCACTCTCTTTGAATCTTCTTTATCATGCTAGGATTAGCAGGAAAAAGCAAAAAATTTCAGAATTGCACCTTGCAATGTGGAGATATTACTGTTTGTGCATTTACAATATTCATTGATTTTTGCCATTGAAAAACATCCAGAAATGTTTGAAGCTACTGACTGAATGAAAGGAGCTGGCATCTCACTCTCTTTGAATCTTCTTTATCATGCTAGGATTAGCAGGAAAAAGCAAAATATTTCAGAATTGCACCTTGCAATGTGGAGATATTACTGTTTGTGCATTTACAATATTCATTGATTTTTGCCATTGAAAAACGTCCAGAAATGTTTGAAGCTACTGACTGAATGAAAGGAGCTGGCATCTCACTCTCTTTGAATCTTCTTTATCATGCTAGGATTAGCAGGAAAAAGCAAAAAATTTCAGAATTGCACCTTGCAATGTGGAGATATTACTGTTTGTGCATTTACAATATTCATTGATTTTTGCCATTGAAAAACATCATGTTATTCATATACCAGAAATGTTTGAAGCTACTGACTGAATGAAAGGAGCTGGCATCTCACTCTCTTTGAATCTTCTTTATCCTGCTAGGATTAACAGGAAAAAGCAAAAAATTTCAGAATTGCACCTTGCAATGTGGAGATATTACTGTTTGTGCATTTACAATATTCATTGATTTTTGCCATTGAAAAACGTCCAGAAATGTTTGAAGCTACTGACTGAATGAAAGGAGCTGGCATCTCACTCTCTTTGAATCTTCTTTATCATGCTAGGATTAGCAGGAAAAAGCAAAAAATTTCAGAATTGCACCTTGCAATGTGGAGATATTACTGTTTGTGCATTTACAATATTCATTGATTTTTGCCATTGAAAAACATGTTTTTCATATACCAGAAATGTTTGAAGCTACTGACTGAATGAAAGGAGCTGGCATCTCACTCTCTTTGAATCTTCTTTATCATGCTAGGATTAACAGGAAAAAGCAAAAAATTTCAGAATTGCACCTTGCAATGTGGAGATATTACTGTTTGTGCATTTACAATATTCATTGATTTTTGCAATTGAAAAACGTCCAGAAATGTTTGAAGCTACTGACTGAATGAAAGGAGCTGGCATCTCACTCTCTTTGAATCTTCTTTATCATGCTAGGATTAGCAGGAAAAAGCAAAAAATTTCAGAATTGCACCTTGCAATGTGGAGATATTACTGTTTGTGCATTTACAATATTCATTGATTTTTGCAATTGAAAAACATGTTTTTCATATACCAGAAATGTTTGAAGCTACTGACTGAATGAAAGGAGCTGGCATCTCACTCTCTTTGAATCTTCTTTATCATGCTAGGATTAGCAGGAAAAAGCAAAAAATTTCAGAATTGCACCTTGCAATGTGGAGATATTACTGTTTGTGCATTTACAATATTCATTGATTTTTGCCATTGAAAAACATGTTTTTCATATACCAGGAATGTTTGAAGCTACTGACTGAATGAAAGGAGCTGGCATCTCACTCTCTTTGAATCTTCTTTATCCTGCTAGGATTAGCAGGAAAAAGCAAAAAATTTCAGAATTGCACCTTGCAATGTGGAGATATTACTGTTTGTGCATTTACAATATTCATTGATTTTTGCCATTGAAAAACGTCCAGAAATGTTTGAAGCTACTGACTGAATGAAAGGAGCTGGCATCTCACTCTCTTTGAATCTTCTTTATCATGCTAGGATTAGCAGGAAAAAGCAAAAAATTTCAGAATTGCACCTTGCAATGTGGAGATATTACTGTTTGTGCATTTACAATATTCATTGATTTTTGCCATTGAAAAACGTTTTTCATATACCAGAAATGTTTGAAGCTACTGACTGAATGAAAGGAGCTGGCATCTCACTCTCTTTGAATCTTCTTTATCATGCTAGGATTAGCAGGAAAAAGCAAAAAATTTCAGAATTGCACCTTGCAATGTGGAGATATTACTGTTTGTGCATTTACAATATTCATTGATTTTTGCCATTGAAAAACATGTTTTTCATATACCAGAAATGTTTGAAGCTACTGACTGAATGAAAGGAGCTGGCATCTCACTCTCTTTGAATCTTCTTTATCATGCTAGGATTAGCAGGAAAAAGCAAAAAATTTCAGAATTGCACCTTGCAATGTGGAGATATTACTGTTTGTGCATTTACAATATTCATTGATTTTTGCCATTGAAAAACATGTTTTTCATATACCAGAAATGTTTGAAGCTACTGACTGAATGAAAGGAGCTGGCATCTCACTCTCTTTGAATCTTCTTTATCATGCTAGGATTAGCAGGAAAAAGCAAAAAATTTCAGAATTGCACCTTGCAATGTGGAGATATTACTGTTTGTGCATTTACAATATTCATTGATTTTTGCCATTGAAAAACATGTTTTTCATATACCAGAAATGTTTGAAGCTACTGACTGAATGAAAGGAGCTGGCATCTCACTCTCTTTGAATCTTCTTTATCATGCTAGGATTAACAGGAAAAAGCAAAAAATTTCAGAATTGCACCTTGCAATGTGGAGATATTACTGTTTGTGCATTTACAATATTCATTGATTTTTGCCATTGAAAAACGTCCAGAAATGTTTGAAGCTACTGACTGAATGAAAGGAGCTGGCATCTCACTCTCTTTGAATCTTCTTTATCATGCTAGGATTAGCAGGAAAAAGCAAAAAATTTCAGAATTGCACCTTGCAATGTGGAGATATTACTGTTTGTGCATTTACAATATTCATTGATTTTTGCCATTGAAAAACATGTTTTTCATATACCAGAAATGTTTGAAGCTACTGACTGAATGAAAGGAGCTGGCATCTCACTCTCTTTGAATCTTCTTTATCATGCTAGGATTAACAGGAAAAAGCAAAAAATTTCAGAATTGCACCTTGCAATGTGGAGATATTACTGTTTGTGCATTTACAATATTCATTGATTTTTGCCATTGAAAAACGTCCAGAAATGTTTGAAGCTACTGACTGAATGAAAGGAGCTGGCATCTCACTCTCTTTGAATCTTTTTTATCATGCTAGGATTAGCAGGAAAAAGCAAAAAATTTCAGAATTGCACCTTGCAATGTGGAGATATTACTGTTTGTGCATTTACAATATTCATTGATTTTTGCCATTGAAAAACATGTTTTTCATATACCAGAAATGTTTGAAGCTACTGACAATGAAAGGAGCTGGCATCTCACTCTCTGAATCTTCTTTATCCTGCTAGGATTAGCAGGAAAAAGCAAAAAATTTCAGAATTGCACCTTGCAATGTGGAGATATTACTGTTTGTGCATTTACAATATTCATTGATTTTTGCCATTGAAAAACATGTTTTTCATATACCAGAAATGTTTGAAGCTACTGACAATGAAAGGAGCTGGCATCTCACTCTCTGAATCTTCTTTATCCTGCTAGGATTAGCAGGAAAAAGCAAAAAATTTCAGAATTGCACCTTGCAATGTGGAGATATTACTGTTTGTGCATTTACAATATTCATTGATTTTTGCCATTGAAAAACATGTTTTTCATATACCAGAAATGTTTGAAGCTACTGACTGAATGAAAGGAGCTGGCATCTCACTCTCTTTGAATCTTCTTTATCCTGCTAGGATTAGCAGGAAAAAGCAAAAAATTTCAGAATTGCACCTTGCAATGTGGAGATATTACTGTTTGTGCATTTACAATATTCATTGATTTTTGCCATTGAAAAACGTTTTTCATATACCAGAAATGTTTGAAGCTACTGACTGAATGAAAGGAGCTGGCATCTCACTCTCTTTGAATCTTCTTTATCATGCTAGGATTAGCAGGAAAAAGCAAAAAATTTCAGAATTGCACCTTGCAATGTGGAGATATTACTGTTTGTGCATTTACAATATTCATTGATTTTTGCCATTGAAAAACATGTTTTTCATATACCAGGAATGTTTGAAGCTACTGACTGAATGAAAGGAGCTGGCATCTCACTCTCTTTGAATCTTCTTTATCCTGCTAGGATTAGCAGGAAAAAGCAAAAAATTTCAGAATTGCACCTTGCAATGTGGAGATATTACTGTTTGTGCATTTACAATATTCATTGATTTTTGCCATTGAAAAACGTCCAGAAATGTTTGAAGCTACTGACTGAATGAAAGGAGCTGGCATCTCACTCTCTTTGAATCTTCTTTATCATGCTAGGATTAACAGGAAAAAGCAAAAAATTTCAGAATTGCACCTTGCAATGTGGAGATATTACTGTTTGTGCATTTACAATATTCATTGATTTTTGCCATTGAAAAACGTCCAGAAATGTTTGAAGCCACTGACTGAATGAAAGGAGCTGGCATCTCACTCTCTTTGAATCTTCTTTATCATGCTAGGATTAGCAGGAAAAAGCAAAAAATTTCAGAATTGCACCTTGCAATGTGGAGATATTACTGTTTGTGCATTTACAATATTCATTGATTTTTGCCATTGAAAAACATCATGTTATTCATATACCAGAAATGTTTGAAGCTACTGACTGAATGAAAGGAGCTGGCATCTCACTCTCTTTGAATCTTCTTTATCCTGCTAGGATTAACAGGAAACAGCAAAAAATTTCAGAATTGCACCTTGCAATGTGGAGATATTACTGTTTGTGCATTTACAATATTCATTGATTTTTGCCATTGAAAAACGTCCAGAAATGTTTGAAGCTACTGACTGAATGAAAGGAGCTGGCATCTCACTCTCTTTGAATCTTCTTTATCATGCTAGGATTAGCAGGAAAAAGCAAAAAATTTCAGAATTGCACCTTGCAATGTGGAGATATTACTGTTTGTGCATTTACAATATTCATTGATTTTTGCCATTGAAAAACATGTTTTTCATATACCAGAAATGTTTGAAGCTACTGACTGAATGAAAGGAGCTGGCATCTCACTCTCTTTGAATCTTCTTTATCATGCTAGGATTAACAGGAAAAAGCAAAAAATTTCAGAATTGCACCTTGCAATGTGGAGATATTACTGTTTGTGCATTTACAATATTCATTGATTTTTGCAATTGAAAAACGTCCAGAAATGTTTGAAGCTACTGACTGAATGAAAGGAGCTGGCATCTCACTCTCTTTGAATCTTCTTTATCATGCTAGGATTAGCAGGAAAAAGCAAAAAATTTCAGAATTGCACCTTGCAATGTGGAGATATTACTGTTTGTGCATTTACAATATTCATTGATTTTTGCAATTGAAAAACATGTTTTTCATATACCAGAAATGTTTGAAGCTACTGACTGAATGAAAGGAGCTGGCATCTCACTCTCTTTGAATCTTCTTTATCATGCTAGGATTAGCAGGAAAAAGCAAAAAATTTCAGAATTGCACCTTGCAATGTGGAGATATTACTGTTTGTGCATTTACAATATTCATTGATTTTTGCCATTGAAAAACATGTTTTTCATATACCAGGAATGTTTGAAGCTACTGACTGAATGAAAGGAGCTGGCATCTCACTCTCTTTGAATCTTCTTTATCCTGCTAGGATTAGCAGGAAAAAGCAAAAAATTTCAGAATTGCACCTTGCAATGTGGAGATATTACTGTTTGTGCATTTACAATATTCATTGATTTTTGCCATTGAAAAACGTCCAGAAATGTTTGAAGCTACTGACTGAATGAAAGGAGCTGGCATCTCACTCTCTTTGAATCTTCTTTATCCTGCTAGGATTAGCAGGAAAAAGCAAAAAATTTCAGAATTGCACCTTGCAATGTGGAGATATTACTGTTTGTGCATTTACAATATTCATTGATTTTTGCCATTGAAAAACATGTTTTTCATATACCAGAAATGTTTGAAGCTACTGACTGAATGAAAGGAGCTGGCATCTCACTCTCTTTGAATCTTCTTTATCCTGCTAGGATTAGCAGGAAAAAGCAAAAAATTTCAGAATTGCACCTTGCAATGTGGAGATATTACTGTTTGTGCATTTACAATATTCATTGATTTTTGCCATTGAAAAACATGTTTTTCATATACCAGAAATGTTTGAAGCTACTGACTGAATGAAAGGAGCTGGCATCTCACTCTCTTTGAATCTTCTTTATCCTGCTAGGATTAGCAGGAAAAAGCAAAAAATTTCAGAATTGCACCTTGCAATGTGGAGATATTACTGTTTGTGCATTTACAATATTCATTGATTTTTGCCATTGAAAAACATGTTTTTCATATACCAGAAATGTTTGAAGCTACTGACTGAATGAAAGGAGCTGGCATCTCACTCTCTTTGAATCTTCTTTATCCTGCTAGGATTAGCAGGAAAAAGCAAAAAATTTCAGAATTGCACCTTGCAATGTGGAGATATTACTGTTTGTGAATTTACAATATTCATTGATTTTTGCCATTGAAAAACATGTTTTTCATATACCAGAAATGTTTGAAGCTACTGACTGAATGAAAGGAGCTGGCATCTCACTCTCTTTGAATCTTCTTTATCCTGCTAGGATTAGCAGGAAAAAGCAAAAAATTTCAGAATTGCACCTTGCAATGTGGAGATATTACTGTTTGTGCATTTACAATATTCATTGATTTTTGCCATTGAAAAACATGTTTTTCATATACCAGAAATGTTGGAAGCTACTGACTGAATGAAAGGAGCTGGCATCTCACTCTCTTTGAATCTTCTTTATCCTGCTAGGATTAGCAGGAAAAAGCAAAAAATTTCAGAATTGCACCTTGCAATGTGGAGATATTACTGTTTGTGCATTTACAATATTCATTGATTTTTGCCATTGAAAAACATCCAGAAATGTTTGAAGCTACTGACTGAATGAAAGGAGCTGGCATCTCACTCTCTTTGAATCTTCTTTATCATGCTAGGATTAGCAGGAAAAAGCAAAAAATTTCAGAATTGCACCTTGCAATGTGGAGATATTACTGTTTGTGCATTTACAATATTCATTGATTTTTGCCATTGAAAAACATCCAGAAATGTTTGAAGCTACTGACTGAATGAAAGGAGCTGGCATCTCACTCTCTTTGAATCTTCTTTATCATGCTAGGATTAGCAGGAAAAAGCAAAAAATTTCAGAATTGCACCTTGCAATGTGGAGATATTACTGTTTGTGCATTTACAATATTCATTGATTTTTGCCATTGAAAAACATGTTTTTCATATACCAGAAATGTTTGAAGCTACTGACTGAATGAAAGGAGCTGGCATCTCACTCTCTTTGAATCTTCTTTATCCTGCTAGGATTAGCAGGAAAAAGCAAAAAATTTCAGAATTGCACCTTGCAATGTGGAGATATTACTGTTTGTGCATTTACAATATTCATTGATTTTTGCCATTGAAAAACATGTTTTTCATATACCAGGAATGTTTGAAGCTACTGACTGAATGAAAGGAGCTGGCATCTCACTCTCTTTGAATCTTCTTTATCCTGCTAGGATTAGCAGGAAAAAGCAAAAAATTTCAGAATTGCACCTTGCAATGTGGAGATATTACTGTTTGTGCATTTACAATATTCATTGATTTTTGCCATTGAAAAACGTCCAGAAATGTTTGAAGCTACTGACTGAATGAAAGGAGCTGGCATCTCACTCTCTTTGAATCTTCTTTATCCTGCTAGGATTAGCAGGAAAAAGCAAAAAATTTCAGAATTGCACCTTGCAATGTGGAGATATTACTGTTTGTGCATTTACAATATTCATTGATTTTTGCCATTGAAAAACATGTTTTTCATATACCAGAAATGTTTGAAGCTACTGACTGAATGAAAGGAGCTGGCATCTCACTCTCTTTGAATCTTCTTTATCCTGCTAGGATTAGCAGGAAAAAGCAAAAAATTTCAGAATTGCACCTTGCAATGTGGAGATATTACTGTTTGTGCATTTACAATATTCATTGATTTTTGCCATTGAAAAACATGTTTTTCATATACCAGAAATGTTTGAAGCTACTGACTGAATGAAAGGAGCTGGCATCTCACTCTCTTTGAATCTTCTTTATCCTGCTAGGATTAGCAGGAAAAAGCAAAAAATTTCAGAATTGCACCTTGCAATGTGGAGATATTACTGTTTGTGCATTTACAATATTCATTGATTTTTGCCATTGAAAAACATGTTTTTCATATACCAGAAATGTTTGAAGCTACTGACTGAATGAAAGGAGCTGGCATCTCACTCTCTTTGAATCTTCTTTATCCTGCTAGGATTAGCAGGAAAAAGCAAAAAATTTCAGAATTGCACCTTGCAATGTGGAGATATTACTGTTTGTGAATTTACAATATTCATTGATTTTTGCCATTGAAAAACATGTTTTTCATATACCAGAAATGTTTGAAGCTACTGACTGAATGAAAGGAGCTGGCATCTCACTCTCTTTGAATCTTCTTTATCCTGCTAGGATTAGCAGGAAAAAGCAAAAAATTTCAGAATTGCACCTTGCAATGTGGAGATATTACTGTTTGTGCATTTACAATATTCATTGATTTTTGCCATTGAAAAACATGTTTTTCATATACCAGAAATGTTGGAAGCTACTGACTGAATGAAAGGAGCTGGCATCTCACTCTCTTTGAATCTTCTTTATCCTGCTAGGATTAGCAGGAAAAAGCAAAAAATTTCAGAATTGCACCTTGCAATGTGGAGATATTACTGTTTGTGCATTTACAATATTCATTGATTTTTGCCATTGAAAAACATCCAGAAATGTTTGAAGCTACTGACTGAATGAAAGGAGCTGGCATCTCACTCTCTTTGAATCTTCTTTATCATGCTAGGATTAGCAGGAAAAAGCAAAAAATTTCAGAATTGCACCTTGCAATGTGGAGATATTACTGTTTGTGCATTTACAATATTCATTGATTTTTGCCATTGAAAAACATCCAGAAATGTTTGAAGCTACTGACTGAATGAAAGGAGCTGGCATCTCACTCTCTTTGAATCTTCTTTATCATGCTAGGATTAGCAGGAAAAAGCAAAAAATTTCAGAATTGCACCTTGCAATGTGGAGATATTACTGTTTGTGCATTTACAATATTCATTGATTTTTGCCATTGAAAAACATGTTTTTCATATACCAGAAATGTTTGAAGCTACTGACTGAATGAAAGGAGCTGGCATCTCACTCTCTTTGAATCTTCTTTATCCTGCTAGGATTAGCAGGAAAAAGCAAAAAATTTCAGAATTGCACCTTGCAATGTGGAGATATTACTGTTTGTGCATTTACAATATTCATTGATTTTTGCCATTGAAAAACATGTTTTTCATATACCAGGAATGTTTGAAGCTACTGACTGAATGAAAGGAGCTGGCATCTCACTCTCTTTGAATCTTCTTTATCCTGCTAGGATTAGCAGGAAAAAGCAAAAAATTTCAGAATTGCACCTTGCAATGTGGAGATATTACTGTTTGTGCATTTACAATATTCATTGATTTTTGCCATTGAAAAACGTCCAGAAATGTTTGAAGCTACTGACTGAATGAAAGGAGCTGGCATCTCACTCTCTTTGAATCTTCTTTATCATGCTAGGATTAGCAGGAAAAAGCAAAAAATTTCAGAATTGCACCTTGCAATGTGGAGATATTACTGTTTGTGCATTTACAATATTCATTGATTTTTGCCATTGAAAAACGTTTTTCATATACCAGAAATGTTTGAAGCTACTGACTGAATGAAAGGAGCTGGCATCTCACTCTCTTTGAATCTTCTTTATCATGCTAGGATTAGCAGGAAAAAGCAAAAAATTTCAGAATTGCACCTTGCAATGTGGAGATATTACTGTTTGTGCATTTACAATATTCATTGATTTTTGCCATTGAAAAACATCCAGAAATGTTTGAAGCTACTGACTGAATGAAAGGAGCTGGCATCTCACTCTCTTTGAATCTTCTTTATCATGCTAGGATTAGCAGGAAAAAGCAAAAAATTTCAGAATTGCACCTTGCAATGTGGAGATATTACTGTTTGTGCATTTACAATATTCATTGATTTTTGCCATTGAAAAACGTCCAGAAATGTTTGAAGCTACTGACTGAATGAAAGGAGCTGGCATCTCACTCTCTTTGAATCTTCTTTATCATGCTAGGATTAGCAGGAAAAAGCAAAAAATTTCAGAATTGCACCTTGCAATGTGGAGATATTACTGTTTGTGCATTTACAATATTCATTGATTTTTGCCATTGAAAAACATCATGTTATTCATATACCAGAAATGTTTGAAGCTACTGACTGAATGAAAGGAGCTGGCATCTCACTCTCTTTGAATCTTCTTTATCCTGCTAGGATTAACAGGAAAAAGCAAAAAATTTCAGAATTGCACCTTGCAATGTGGAGATATTACTGTTTGTGCATTTACAATATTCATTGATTTTTGCCATTGAAAAACGTCCAGAAATGTTTGAAGCTACTGACTGAATGAAAGGAGCTGGCATCTCACTCTCTTTGAATCTTCTTTATCATGCTAGGATTAGCAGGAAAAAGCAAAAAATTTCAGAATTGCACCTTGCAATGTGGAGATATTACTGTTTGTGCATTTACAATATTCATTGATTTTTGCCATTGAAAAACATGTTTTTCATATACCAGAAATGTTTGAAGCTACTGACTGAATGAAAGGAGCTGGCATCTCACTCTCTTTGAATCTTCTTTATCATGCTAGGATTAACAGGAAAAAGCAAAAAATTTCAGAATTGCACCTTGCAATGTGGAGATATTACTGTTTGTGCATTTACAATATTCATTGATTTTTGCAATTGAAAAACGTCCAGAAATGTTTGAAGCTACTGACTGAATGAAAGGAGCTGGCATCTCACTCTCTTTGAATCTTCTTTATCATGCTAGGATTAGCAGGAAAAAGCAAAAAATTTCAGAATTGCACCTTGCAATGTGGAGATATTACTGTTTGTGCATTTACAATATTCATTGATTTTTGCCATTGAAAAACGTCCAGAAATGTTTGAAGCTACTGACTGAATGAAAGGAGCTGGCATCTCACTCTCTTTGAATCTTCTTTATCATGCTAGGATTAGCAGGAAAAAGCAAAAAATTTCAGAATTGCACCTTGCAATGTGGAGATATTACTGTTTGTGCATTTACAATATTCATTGATTTTTGCCATTGAAAAACGTTTTTCATATACCAGAAATGTTTGAAGCTACTGACTGAATGAAAGGAGCTGGCATCTCACTCTCTTTGAATCTTCTTTATCATGCTAGGATTAGCAGGAAAAAGCAAAAAATTTCAGAATTGCACCTTGCAATGTGGAGATATTACTGTTTGTGCATTTACAATATTCATTGATTTTTGCCATTGAAAAACATGTTTTTCATATACCAGAAATGTTTGAAGCTACTGACTGAATGAAAGGAGCTGGCATCTCACTCTCTTTGAATCTTCTTTATCATGCTAGGATTAGCAGGAAAAAGCAAAAAATTTCAGAATTGCACCTTGCAATGTGGAGATATTACTGTTTGTGCATTTACAATATTCATTGATTTTTGCCATTGAAAAACATGTTTTTCATATACCAGAAATGTTTGAAGCTACTGACTGAATGAAAGGAGCTGGCATCTCACTCTCTTTGAATCTTCTTTATCATGCTAGGATTAGCAGGAAAAAGCAAAAAATTTCAGAATTGCACCTTGCAATGTGGAGATATTACTGTTTGTGCATTTACAATATTCATTGATTTTTGCCATTGAAAAACATGTTTTTCATATACCAGAAATGTTTGAAGCTACTGACTGAATGAAAGGAGCTGGCATCTCACTCTCTTTGAATCTTCTTTATCATGCTAGGATTAACAGGAAAAAGCAAAAAATTTCAGAATTGCACCTTGCAATGTGGAGATATTACTGTTTGTGCATTTACAATATTCATTGATTTTTGCCATTGAAAAACGTCCAGAAATGTTTGAAGCTACTGACTGAATGAAAGGAGCTGGCATCTCACTCTCTTTGAATCTTCTTTATCATGCTAGGATTAGCAGGAAAAAGCAAAAAATTTCAGAATTGCACCTTGCAATGTGGAGATATTACTGTTTGTGCATTTACAATATTCATTGATTTTTGCCATTGAAAAACATGTTTTTCATATACCAGAAATGTTTGAAGCTACTGACTGAATGAAAGGAGCTGGCATCTCACTCTCTTTGAATCTTCTTTATCATGCTAGGATTAACAGGAAAAAGCAAAAAATTTCAGAATTGCACCTTGCAATGTGGAGATATTACTGTTTGTGCATTTACAATATTCATTGATTTTTGCCATTGAAAAACGTCCAGAAATGTTTGAAGCTACTGACTGAATGAAAGGAGCTGGCATCTCACTCTCTTTGAATCTTTTTTATCATGCTAGGATTAGCAGGAAAAAGCAAAAAATTTCAGAATTGCACCTTGCAATGTGGAGATATTACTGTTTGTGCATTTACAATATTCATTGATTTTTGCCATTGAAAAACATGTTTTTCATATACCAGAAATGTTTGAAGCTACTGACAATGAAAGGAGCTGGCATCTCACTCTCTGAATCTTCTTTATCCTGCTAGGATTAGCAGGAAAAAGCAAAAAATTTCAGAATTGCACCTTGCAATGTGGAGATATTACTGTTTGTGCATTTACAATATTCATTGATTTTTGCCATTGAAAAACATGTTTTTCATATACCAGAAATGTTTGAAGCTACTGACTGAATGAAAGGAGCTGGCATCTCACTCTCTTTGAATCTTCTTTATCCTGCTAGGATTAGCAGGAAAAAGCAAAAAATTTCAGAATTGCACCTTGCAATGTGGAGATATTACTGTTTGTGCATTTACAATATTCATTGATTTTTGCCATTGAAAAACGTTTTTCATATACCAGAAATGTTTGAAGCTACTGACTGAATGAAAGGAGCTGGCATCTCACTCTCTTTGAATCTTCTTTATCATGCTAGGATTAGCAGGAAAAAGCAAAAAATTTCAGAATTGCACCTTGCAATGTGGAGATATTACTGTCTGTGCATTTACAATATTCATTGATTTTTGCCATTGAAAAACATGTTTTTCATATACCAGGAATGTTTGAAGCTACTGACTGAATGAAAGGAGCTGGCATCTCACTCTCTTTGAATCTTCTTTATCCTGCTAGGATTAGCAGGAAAAAGCAAAAAATTTCAGAATTGCACCTTGCAATGTGGAGATATTACTGTTTGTGCATTTACAATATTCATTGATTTTTGCCATTGAAAAACGTCCAGAAATGTTTGAAGCTACTGACTGAATGAAAGGAGCTGGCATCTCACTCTCTTTGAATCTTCTTTATCATGCTAGGATTAACAGGAAAAAGCAAAAAATTTCAGAATTGCACCTTGCAATGTGGAGATATTACTGTTTGTGCATTTACAATATTCATTGATTTTTGCCATTGAAAAACGTCCAGAAATGTTTGAAGCTACTGACTGAATGAAAGGAGCTGGCATCTCACTCTCTTTGAATCTTCTTTATCATGCTAGGATTAGCAGGAAAAAGCAAAAAATTTCAGAATTGCACCTTGCAATGTGGAGATATTACTGTTTGTGCATTTACAATATTCATTGATTTTTGCCATTGAAAAACATCATGTTATTCATATACCAGAAATGTTTGAAGCTACTGACTGAATGAAAGGAGCTGGCATCTCACTCTCTTTGAATCTTCTTTATCCTGCTAGGATTAACAGGAAAAAGCAAAAAATTTCAGAATTGCACCTTGCAATGTGGAGATATTACTGTTTGTGCATTTACAATATTCATTGATTTTTGCCATTGAAAAACGTCCAGAAATGTTTGAAGCTACTGACTGAATGAAAGGAGCTGGCATCTCACTCTCTTTGAATCTTCTTTATCATGCTAGGATTAGCAGGAAAAAGCAAAAAATTTCAGAATTGCACCTTGCAATGTGGAGATATTACTGTTTGTGCATTTACAATATTCATTGATTTTTGCCATTGAAAAACATGTTTTTCATATACCAGAAATGTTTGAAGCTACTGACTGAATGAAAGGAGCTGGCATCTCACTCTCTTTGAATCTTCTTTATCATGCTAGGATTAACAGGAAAAAGCAAAAAATTTCAGAATTGCACCTTGCAATGTGGAGATATTACTGTTTGTGCATTTACAATATTCATTGATTTTTGCAATTGAAAAACGTCCAGAAATGTTTGAAGCTACTGACTGAATGAAAGGAGCTGGCATCTCACTCTCTTTGAATCTTCTTTATCATGCTAGGATTAGCAGGAAAAAGCAAAAAATTTCAGAATTGCACCTTGCAATGTGGAGATATTACTGTTTGTGCATTTACAATATTCATTGATTTTTGCAATTGAAAAACATGTTTTTCATATACCAGAAATGTTTGAAGCTACTGACTGAATGAAAGGAGCTGGCATCTCACTCTCTTTGAATCTTCTTTATCATGCTAGGATTAGCAGGAAAAAGCAAAAAATTTCAGAATTGCACCTTGCAATGTGGAGATATTACTGTTTGTGCATTTACAATATTCATTGATTTTTGCCATTGAAAAACATGTTTTTCATATACCAGGAATGTTTGAAGCTACTGACTGAATGAAAGGAGCTGGCATCTCACTCTCTTTGAATCTTCTTTATCCTGCTAGGATTAGCAGGAAAAAGCAAAAAATTTCAGAATTGCACCTTGCAATGTGGAGATATTACTGTTTGTGCATTTACAATATTCATTGATTTTTGCCATTGAAAAACGTCCAGAAATGTTTGAAGCTACTGACTGAATGAAAGGAGCTGGCATCTCACTCTCTTTGAATCTTCTTTATCCTGCTAGGATTAGCAGGAAAAAGCAAAAAATTTCAGAATTGCACCTTGCAATGTGGAGATATTACTGTTTGTGCATTTACAATATTCATTGATTTTTGCCATTGAAAAACATGTTTTTCATATACCAGAAATGTTTGAAGCTACTGACTGAATGAAAGGAGCTGGCATCTCACTCTCTTTGAATCTTCTTTATCCTGCTAGGATTAGCAGGAAAAAGCAAAAAATTTCAGAATTGCACCTTGCAATGTGGAGATATTACTGTTTGTGCATTTACAATATTCATTGATTTTTGCCATTGAAAAACATGTTTTTCATATACCAGAAATGTTTGAAGCTACTGACTGAATGAAAGGAGCTGGCATCTCACTCTCTTTGAATCTTCTTTATCCTGCTAGGATTAGCAGGAAAAAGCAAAAAATTTCAGAATTGCACCTTGCAATGTGGAGATATTACTGTTTGTGCATTTACAATATTCATTGATTTTTGCCATTGAAAAACATGTTTTTCATATACCAGAAATGTTTGAAGCTACTGACTGAATGAAAGGAGCTGGCATCTCACTCTCTTTGAATCTTCTTTATCCTGCTAGGATTAGCAGGAAAAAGCAAAAAATTTCAGAATTGCACCTTGCAATGTGGAGATATTACTGTTTGTGAATTTACAATATTCATTGATTTTTGCCATTGAAAAACATGTTTTTCATATACCAGAAATGTTTGAAGCTACTGACTGAATGAAAGGAGCTGGCATCTCACTCTCTTTGAATCTTCTTTATCCTGCTAGGATTAGCAGGAAAAAGCAAAAAATTTCAGAATTGCACCTTGCAATGTGGAGATATTACTGTTTGTGCATTTACAATATTCATTGATTTTTGCCATTGAAAAACATGTTTTTCATATACCAGAAATGTTGGAAGCTACTGACTGAATGAAAGGAGCTGGCATCTCACTCTCTTTGAATCTTCTTTATCCTGCTAGGATTAGCAGGAAAAAGCAAAAAATTTCAGAATTGCACCTTGCAATGTGGAGATATTACTGTTTGTGCATTTACAATATTCATTGATTTTTGCCATTGAAAAACATCCAGAAATGTTTGAAGCTACTGACTGAATGAAAGGAGCTGGCATCTCACTCTCTTTGAATCTTCTTTATCATGCTAGGATTAGCAGGAAAAAGCAAAAAATTTCAGAATTGCACCTTGCAATGTGGAGATATTACTGTTTGTGCATTTACAATATTCATTGATTTTTGCCATTGAAAAACGTCCAGAAATGTTTGAAGCTACTGACTGAATGAAAGGAGCTGGCATCTCACTCTCTTTGAATCTTCTTTATCATGCTAGGATTAGCAGGAAAAAGCAAAAAATTTCAGAATTGCACCTTGCAATGTGGAGATATTACTGTTTGTGCATTTACAATATTCATTGATTTTTGCCATTGAAAAACATGTTTTTCATATACCAGAAATGTTTGAAGCTACTGACTGAATGAAAGGAGCTGGCATCTCACTCTCTTTGAATCTTCTTTATCATGCTAGGATTAACAGGAAAAAGCAAAAAATTTCAGAATTGCACCTTGCAATGTGGAGATATTACTGTTTGTGCATTTACAATATTCATTGATTTTTGCCATTGAAAAATGTCCAGAAATGTTTGAAGCTACTGACTGAATGAAAGGAGCTGGCATCTCACTCTCTTTGAATCTTTTTTATCATGCTAGGATTAGCAGGAAAAAGCAAAAAATTTCAGAATTGCACCTTGCAATGTGGAGATATTACTGTTTGTGCATTTACAATATTCATTGATTTTTGCCATTGAAAAACATGTTTTTCATATACCAGAAATGTTTGAAGCTACTGACAATGAAAGGAGCTGGCATCTCACTCTCTTTGAATCTTCTTTATCCTGCTAGGATTAGCAGGAAAAAGCAAAAAATTTCAGAATTGCACCTTGCAATGTGGAGATATTACTGTTTGTGCATTTACAATATTCATTGATTTTTGCCATTGAAAAACATGTTTTTCATATACCAGAAATGTTTGAAGCTACTGACTGAATGAAAGGAGCTGGTATCTCACTCTCTTTGAATCTTCTTTATCATGCTAGGATTAGCAGGAAAAAGCAAAAAAATTTCAGAATTGCACCTTGCAATGTGGAGATATTACTGTTTGTGCATTTACAATATTCATTGATTTTTGCCATTGAAAAACATGTTTTTCATATACCAGAAATGTTTGAAGCTTCTGACTGAATGAAAGGAGCTGGCATCTCACTCTCTTTGAATCTTCTTTATCATGCTAGGATTAACAGGAAAAAGCAAAAAATTTCAGAATTGCACCTTGCAATGTGGAGATATTACTGTTTGTGCATTTACAATATTCATTGATTTTTGCCATTGAAAAACGTCCAGAAATGTTTGAAGCTACTGACTGAATGAAAGGAGCTGGCATCTCACTCTCTTTGAATCTTCTTTATCATGCTAGGATTAGCAGGAAAAAGCAAAAAATTTCAGAATTGCACCTTGCAATGTGGAGATATTAATGTTTGTGCATTTACAATATTCATTGATTTTTGCCATTGAAAAACGTCCAGAAATGTTTGAAGCTACTGACTGAATGAAAGGAGCTGGCATCTCACTCTCTTTGAATCTTCTTTATCATGCTAGGATTAACAGGAAAAAGCAAAAAATTTCAGAATTGCACCTTGCAATGTGGAGATATTACTGTTTGTGCATTTACAATATTCATTGATTTTTGCCATTGAAAAACGTCCAGAAATGTTTGAAGCTACTGACTGAATGAAAGGAGCTGGCATCTCACTCTCTTTGAATCTTCTTTATCATGCTAGGATTAGCAGGAAAAAGCAAAAAATTTCAGAATTGCACCTTGCAATGTGGAAATATTACTGTTTGTGCATTTACAATATTCATTGATTTTTGCCATTGAAAAACATGTTTTTCACATACCAGAAATGTTTGAAGCTACTGACTGAATGAAAGGAGCTGGCATCTCACTCTCTTTGAATCTTCTTTATCATGCTAGGATTAGCAGGAAAAAGCAAAAAATTCAGAATTGCACCTTGCAATGTGGAGATATTACTGTTTGTGCATTTACAATATTCATTGATTTTTGCC
>NW_027371414.1:0-27592 GCF_046119375.1 Phyllobates terribilis
TCATTTTGACCGGGACACTAGGAGTAGGATCTGAGGACGAAGGGGAAAAGTCCCTTTTAGCACGTCTCTTATCTGGACTGGGATTGGGAGATGTGTCCGAGGATTCTTCATCCGAGCTCGAGGCCAGTGAAGAATATTTGTTGCTCCATTCTCCTGGGTCCCTTCTCTTTGATGAGATGGAAATATCCATCTCTTCCACTTTTTTTTCCTTAACTACGGTAGAAGGGGCAGGTTTAGCATCAGGAATTCTCTGTGGTTTTGGAGATAATATAGTTTTAGAAGATTCCTTGGTGGGAGAGCTTACTTTAGAACTCTGTCTGTCTTCCAGATTTCTATGAGGAGATCTGGACTTAAGAGGACTAATAGTATTGACAGCATCTTCTGATGGGTTTGAAAATGAAAAGCGTCTAGAGGACTTCGCTTTTACCGCACTAGATTTAAGGGGAGCTTCCAATGACTTTTGGGTATTTTTTTTATTAGCCGCCATTATAAAATATCAGACCTATAAGTATATATATATAGAAAAATATTAAAATGGCACTAGAAATAATTGACCTGAAGAGTGGACAAAAGACTTTAGAGTTGCAAAATAACTAGGAACAATGACTAGATGAAATTTGCATAAACAAATATTATTCCGACAAGAGGCAAACAATACTCTTAAAAACTGCGGAGCTATGTATCCCCTAGAATGCAATCCTTTAAATGCAAATCACAGTCAAAAGCATCAAAAGAAATAATGAAAATTGACCTGAGGGATAAAAATAAAGGCACATATAGTTGTCAACAGAAAACTAATTATTATAGAGATCAGCAGTTCTGTAGAATTCCATGAGCACCAACTGTAATATATATATCAGGTAGCGTGGTCACAAAATATATATATGAAGGCAGTAACAGTTCCACTTAACCCTCCTCTCCCCCTCAGAGTCAAACTCCGTGTTCAGGTTGCTGTCACACCATATATTGGCTGATAGACCGCTTTATATGTACTGATATAAAATCAGTACCTTGGACAGCGGAGCAGAGCGGCACTTCAGCAGTTCAGCAGGGGGCGGGAGATTTAAATGTTGCAGCAGGAGATAGATGCCGGTATCAGGTGGGATCACAGCAGCGCTGCAATAGGAGGGGGCATACAGTCAATGGGAGTCAGTGGGGACCCCACACCAGAGGCACACAGGTGGCAGAGCGGCGCAGCGGGCAGAAGATGGAGGCGAGCCGTGGATGTCGGCGGTGCCTGTCAGCTGGGAGCCGGGAGAATCAGACAGTCCCGCAGTCAAAAGAGGGGGGCACCGCCACCAAGGGAACAGCCCCGGGATCCTCAGACACAGCTTAGGCAGCAGAGCTGGGCGGCGTTGTAATAGGAGGCAGGGGTGATTTGAATGTGCCGGCTGTGTATGCGTGTCAAGTCAGCTGGAGCACAGTGATACTACTGCAGGAGTAGAGGGGCAGTCTGAGTGAGCCTGCAGGGCTTAAATACCGGGGGCATATAAAGCTCAGTGGTGTTTCAGCAGGGGGAGGTAGATCACAGGGTCTGCAGGAGACAGTCACCGGAGGAGTTAATCAGCAGAGCGGCACATCTAAGGATGAACAATGCGGACTGTGGGCACTGTCAGCTCCTATCAGTTGGAGCTGTGAGGAGCGGAGCGGCCCCTCTGCTAAGGAGGGGGAAACCTCCGTCGCTATGACAACCTCAGGGACGCGGTGGAACGGGCCGAAGACACCGGCAGTGCCCGACAATGGGAGAGAGCAGTAAGCAGAACGGCTTCAGTACAGAGGAGGGGGCACCGCTATTAAGGGAACAGCCCGGCGGCAGCCGCACAGAGGAGGAGAGAGCCGCGACACAGACACTGACAGTGCCTGTCAGCTGAAGGAAGAGGGGACACCGCTGCCACCAGAGCAGCCTCGGAATCGCGGACAACAGACCCACGGAAACGGTAAGAGCCCTGGTGTTAGCCAGGGCTCATCTAACCTTGATGGCTTGGTGTGTACCGTCCCGCTCCGCCTCTTGATCTTCGTGTCGCTCAGCCTTGGGATCTCGGACTTCAGTTGGTAACAGGAGTCTTGTCCTCAGGGTCCGGTGGAAGTGTGGATACTTGGTCCGGGGGTGCAGCGTCGCTTCTCTATGTAGTGGAGTCTTGCGGGTCCGGTGTGGTCCTCTGTGGGGTCACGTCAGCTGGATGTTGGATGAAATTGTCAGGTGGCCGCCGGGACTTTAAAACAGAGGGGGTCTCCTGGTTTTATTGGGGGGTTGTTTAATAGAGCCCGGACTCTGTCTGTAATATCACACTGTCACTCAAATACTCCTGGGACCGCGGTCTTCCCTGCACAGCGCCGGCCGGTATTTTCAGTTTAATAGTTCTATCACCGGTCGCAGCTGGTAATGGGGTGACTAGCAGGCAGGGACAGCTTGCAGGCTGAGGATCTGGTTCAGGGAGGCCGCTTTCGGGGTGCAGGATCCCGTGGGACTATTTAGAACTCAGTCTTTGTTTCTTCCCAGCACAGGCTGCAGAAGCTGGCTTACAGAGTTGGTTTGTCCCGCAGCAGAGCCGCGCGACTCGCCGGCAGAATGAATGAAAGGAGCCTGTCAGCACGGGGGTCAATTCCAGGGCTCGACTGTATCCCCCCACAGCTTCAAGGTAGGTTTCTGGTTATTTTCAGAGAACCTCTTACCCGATAGGAGAGGTTTGTTGGTAGTGTCTGAAGATTGATCTCCCTCAGTGGGGCCTTTCCCGGAGTCGGGACAGAATAGTCTTTCTCTGCATGCAGGGATCAGCTGATCCACGGTGCATTTACAATATTCATTGATTTTTGCCATTGAAAAACATGTTTTTCATATACCAGAAATGTTTGAAGCTACTGACTGAATGAAAGGAGCTGGCATCTCACTCTCTTTGAATCTTCTTTATCATGCTAGGATTAACAGGAAAAAGCAAAAAATTTCAGAATTGCACCGTGCAATGTGGAGATATTACTGTTTGTGCATTTACAATATTCATTGATTTTTGCCATTGAAAAACGTCCAGAAATGTTTGAAGCTACTGACTGAATGAAAGGAGCTGGCATCTCACTCTCTTTGAATCTTCTTTATCATGCTAGGATTAGCAGGAAAAAGCAAAAAATTTCAGAATTGCACCGTGCAATGTGGAGATATTACTGTTTGTGCATTTACAATATTCATTGATTTTTGCCATTGAAAAACATGTTTTTCATATACCAGAAATGTTTGAAGCTACTGACTGAATGAAAGGAGCTGGCATCTCACTCTCTTTGAATCTTCTTTATCATGCTAGGATTAACTGGAAAAAGCTAAAAATTTCAGAATTGCACCGTGCAATGTGGAGATATTACTGTTTGTGCATTTACAATATTCATTGATTTTTGCCATTGAAAAACATGTTTTTCATATACCAGAAATGTTTGAAGCTACTGACTGAATGAAAGGAGCTGGCATCTCACTCTCTTTGAATCTTCTTTATCATGCTAGGATTAGCAGGAAAAAGCAAAAAATTTCAGAATTGCACCGTGCAATGTGGAGATATTACTGTTTGTGCATTTACAATATTCATTGATTTTTGCCATTGAAAAACATGTTTTTCATATACCAGAAATGTTTGAAGCTACTGACTGAATGAAAGGAGCTGGCATCTCACTCTCTTTGAATCTTCTTTATCATGCTAGGATTAACAGGAAAAAGCAAAAAATTTCAGAATTGCACCGTGCAATGTGGAGATATTACTGTTTGTGCATTTACAATATTCATTGATTTTTGCCATTGAAAAACGTCCAGAAATGTTTGAAGCTACTGACTGAATGAAAGGAGCTGGCATCTCACTCTCTTTGAATCTTCTTTATCATGCTAGGATTAGCAGGAAAAAGCAAAAAATTTCAGAATTGCACCGTGCAATGTGGAGATATTACTGTTTGTGCATTTACAATATTCATTGATTTTTGCCATTGAAAAACATGTTTTTCATATACCAGAAATGTTTGAAGCTACTGACTGAATGAAAGGAGCTGGCATCTCACTCTCTTTGAATCTTCTTTATCATGCTAGGATTAACAGGAAAAAGCTAAAAATTTCAGAATTGCACCGTGCAATGTGGAGATATTACTGTTTGTGCATTTACAATATTCATTGATTTTTGCCATTGAAAAACATGTTTTTCATATACCAGAAATGTTTGAAGCTACTGACTGAATGAAAGGAGCTGGCATCTCACTCTCTTTGAATCTTCTTTATCATGCTAGGATTAACAGGAAAAAGCTAAAAATTTCAGAATTGCACCGTGCAATGTGGAGATATTACTGTTTGTGCATTTACAATATTCATTGATTTTTGCCATTGAAAAACATGTTTTTCATATACCAGAAATGTTTGAAGCTACTGACTGAATGAAAGGAGCTGGCATCTCACTCTCTTTGAATCTTCTTTATCATGCTAGGATTAACAGGAAAAAGCAAAAAATTTCAGAATTGCACCGTGCAATGTGGAGATATTACTGTTTGTGCATTTACAATATTCATTGATTTTTGCCATTGAAAAACGTCCAGAAATGTTTGAAGCTACTGACTGAATGAAAGGAGCTGGCATCTCACTCTCTTTGAATCTTCTTTATCATGCTAGGATTAGCAGGAAAAAGCAAAAAATTTCAGAATTGCACCGTGCAATGTGGAGATATTACTGTTTGTGCATTTACAATATTCATTGATTTTTGCCATTGAAAAACATGTTTTTCATATACCAGAAATGTTTGAAGCTACTGACTGAATGAAAGGAGCTGGCATCTCACTCTCTTTGAATCTTCTTTATCATGCTAGGATTAACAGGAAAAAGCTAAAAATTTCAGAATTGCACCGTGCAATGTGGAGATATTACTGTTTGTGCATTTACAATATTCATTGATTTTTGCCATTGAAAAACATGTTTTTCATATACCAGAAATGTTTGAAGCTACTGACTGAATGAAAGGAGCTGGCATCTCACTCTCTTTGAATCTTCTTTATCATGCTAGGATTAACAGGAAAAAGCTAAAAATTTCAGAATTGCACCGTGCAATGTGGAGATATTACTGTTTGTGCATTTACAATATTCATTGATTTTTGCCATTGAAAAACATGTTTTTCATATACCAGAAATGTTTGAAGCTACTGACTGAATGAAAGGAGCTGGCATCTCACTCTCTTTGAATCTTCTTTATCATGCTAGGATTAACAGGAAAAAGCTAAAAATTTCAGAATTGCACCG
The DNA here is from genome assembly GCF_046119375.1 of Phyllobates terribilis. Lineage (NCBI taxonomy): Eukaryota > Metazoa > Chordata > Amphibia > Anura > Dendrobatidae > Phyllobates > Phyllobates terribilis. The sequence continues at coordinate 5,249 of NW_027371414.1, forward strand.
TGCAATGTGGAGATATTACTGTTTGTGCATTTACAATATTCATTGATTTTTGCCATTGAAAAACATGTTTTTCATATACCAGAAATGTTTGAAGCTACTGACTGAATGAAAGGAGCTGGCATCTCACTCTCTTTGAATCTTCTTTATCATGCTAGGATTAACAGGAAAAAGCTAAAAATTTCAGAATTGCACCGTGCAATGTGGAGATATTACTGTTTGTGCATTTACAATATTCATTGATTTTTGCCATTGAAAAACGTCCAGAAATGTTTGAAGCTACTGACTGAATGAAAGGAGCTGGCATCTCACTCTCTTTGAATCTTCTTTATCATGCTAGGATTAACAGGAAAAAGCTAAAAATTTCAGAATTGCACCGTGCAATGTGGAGATATTACTGTTTGTGCATTTACAATATTCATTGATTTTTGCCATTGAAAAACGTCCAGAAATGTTTGAAGCTACTGACTGAATGAAAGGAGCTGGCATCTCACTCTCTTTGAATCTTCTTTATTATGCTAGGATTAGCAGGAAAAAGCTAAAAATTTCAGAATTGCACCGTGCAATGTGGAGATATTACTGTTTGTGCATTTACAATATTCATTGATTTTTGCCATTGAAAAACATGTTTTTCATATACCAGAAATGTTTGAAGCTACTGATTGAATGAAAGGAGCTGGCATCTCACTCTCTTTGAATCTTCTTTATCATGCTAGGATTAGCAGGAAAAAGCAAAAAATTTCAGAATTGCACCGTGCAATGTGGAGATATTACTGTTTGTGCATTTACAATATTCATTGATTTTTGCCATTGAAAAACATGTTTTTCATATACCAGAAATGTTTGAAGCTACTGACTGAATGAAAGGAGCTGGCATCTCACTCTCTTTGAATCTTCTTTATCATGCTAGGATTAACAGGAAAAAGCTAAAAATTTCAGAATTGCACCGTGCAATGTGGAGATATTACTGTTTGTGCATTTACAATATTCATTGATTTTTGCCATTGAAAAACATGTTTTTCATATACCAGAAATGTTTGAAGCTACTGACTGAATGAAAGGAGCTGGCATCTCACTCTCTTTGAATCTTCTTTATCATGCTAGGATTAGCAGGAAAAAGCAAAAAATTTCAGAATTGCACCGTGCAATGTGGAGATATTACTGTTTGTGCATTTACAATATTCATTGATTTTTGCCATTGAAAAACGTCCAGAAATGTTTGAAGCTACTGACTGAATGAAAGGAGCTGGCATCTCACTCTCTTTGAATCTTCTTTATCATGCTAGGATTAACAGGAAAAAGCAAAAAATTTCAGAATTGCACCGTGCAATGTGGAGATATTACTGTTTGTGCATTTACAATATTCATTGATTTTTGCCATTGAAAAACGTCCAGAAATGTTTGAAGCTACTGACTGAATGAAAGGAGCTGGCATCTCACTCTCTTTGAATCTTCTTTATTATGCTAGGATTAGCAGGAAAAAGCTAAAAATTTCAGAATTGCACCGTGCAATGTGGAGATATTACTGTTTGTGCATTTACAATATTCATTGATTTTTGCCATTGAAAAACATGTTTTTCATATACCAGAAATGTTTGAAGCTACTGATTGAATGAAAGGAGCTGGCATCTCACTCTCTTTGAATCTTCTTTATCATGCTAGGATTAGCAGGAAAAAGCAAAAAATTTCAGAATTGCACCGTGCAATGTGGAGATATTACTGTTTGTGCATTTACAATATTCATTGATTTTTGCCATTGAAAAACATGTTTTTCATATACCAGAAATGTTTGAAGCTACTGACTGAATGAAAGGAGCTGGCATCTCACTCTCTTTGAATCTTCTTTATCATGCTAGGATTAACAGGAAAAAGCTAAAAATTTCAGAATTGCACCGTGCAATGTGGAGATATTACTGTTTGTGCATTTACAATATTCATTGATTTTTGCCATTGAAAAACATGTTTTTCATATACCAGAAATGTTTGAAGCTACTGACTGAATGAAAGGAGCTGGCATCTCACTCTCTTTGAATCTTCTTTATCATGCTAGGATTAGCAGGAAAAAGCAAAAAATTTCAGAATTGCACCGTGCAATGTGGAGATATTACTGTTTGTGCATTTACAATATTCATTGATTTTTGCCATTGAAAAACGTCCAGAAATGTTTGAAGCTACTGACTGAATGAAAGGAGCTGGCATCTCACTCTCTTTGAATCTTCTTTATCATGCTAGGATTAACAGGAAAAAGCAAAAAATTTCAGAATTGCACCGTGCAATGTGGAGATATTACTGTTTGTGCATTTACAATATTCATTGATTTTTGCCATTGAAAAACGTCCAGAAATGTTTGAAGCTACTGACTGAATGAAAGGAGCTGGCATCTCACTCTCTTTGAATCTTCTTTATCATGCTAGGATTAGCAGGAAAAAGCAAAAAATTTCAGAATTGCACCGTGCAATGTGGAGATATTACTGTTTGTGCATTTACAATATTCATTGATTTTTGCCATTGAAAAACATGTTTTTCATATACCAGAAATGTTTGAAGCTACTGACTGAATGAAAGGAGCTGGCATCTCACTCTCTTTGAATCTTCTTTATCATGCTAGGATTAACAGGAAAAAGCTAAAAATTTCAGAATTGCACCGTGCAATGTGGAGATATTACTGTTTGTGCATTTACAATATTCATTGATTTTTGCCATTGAAAAACATGTTTTTCATATACCAGAAATGTTTGAAGCTACTGACTGAATGAAAGGAGCTGGCATCTCACTCTCTTTGAATCTTCTTTATCATGCTAGGATTAACAGGAAAAAGCTAAAAATTTCAGAATTGCACCGTGCAATGTGGAGATATTACTGTTTGTGCATTTACAATATTCATTGATTTTTGCCATTGAAAAACATGTTTTTCATATACCAGAAATGTTTGAAGCTACTGACTGAATGAAAGGAGCTGGCATCTCACTCTCTTTGAATCTTCTTTATCATGCTAGGATTAACAGGAAAAAGCTAAAAATTTCAGAATTGCACCGTGCAATGTGGAGATATTACTGTTTGTGCATTTACAATATTCATTGATTTTTGCCATTGAAAAACATGTTTTTCATATACCAGAAATGTTTGAAGCTACTGACTGAATGAAAGGAGCTGGCATCTCACTCTCTTTGAATCTTCTTTATCATGCTAGGATTAACAGGAAAAAGCTAAAAATTTCAGAATTGCACCGTGCAATGTGGAGATATTACTGTTTGTGCATTTACAATATTCATTGATTTTTGCCATTGAAAAACGTCCAGAAATGTTTGAAGCTACTGACTGAATGAAAGGAGCTGGCATCTCACTCTCTTTGAATCTTCTTTATCATGCTAGGATTAACAGGAAAAAGCTAAAAATTTCAGAATTGCACCGTGCAATGTGGAGATATTACTGTTTGTGCATTTACAATATTCATTGATTTTTGCCATTGAAAAACGTCCAGAAATGTTTGAAGCTACTGACTGAATGAAAGGAGCTGGCATCTCACTCTCTTTGAATCTTCTTTATTATGCTAGGATTAGCAGGAAAAAGCTAAAAATTTCAGAATTGCACCGTGCAATGTGGAGATATTACTGTTTGTGCATTTACAATATTCATTGATTTTTGCCATTGAAAAACATGTTTTTCATATACCAGAAATGTTTGAAGCTACTGACTGAATGAAAGGAGCTGGCATCTCACTCTCTTTGAATCTTCTTTATCATGCTAGGATTAACAGGAAAAAGCAAAAAATTTCAGAATTGCACCGTGCAATGTGGAGATATTACTGTTTGTGCATTTACAATATTCATTGATTTTTGCCATTGAAAAACGTCCAGAAATGTTTGAAGCTACTGACTGAATGAAAGGAGCTGGCATCTCACTCTCTTTGAATCTTCTTTATCATGCTAGGATTAGCAGGAAAAAGCAAAAAATTTCAGAATTGCACCGTGCAATGTGGAGATATTACTGTTTGTGCATTTACAATATTCATTGATTTTTGCCATTGAAAAACATGTTTTTCATATACCAGAAATGTTTGAAGCTACTGACTGAATGAAAGGAGCTGGCATCTCACTCTCTTTGAATCTTCTTTATCATGCTAGGATTAACTGGAAAAAGCTAAAAATTTCAGAATTGCACCGTGCAATGTGGAGATATTACTGTTTGTGCATTTACAATATTCATTGATTTTTGCCATTGAAAAACATGTTTTTCATATACCAGAAATGTTTGAAGCTACTGACTGAATGAAAGGAGCTGGCATCTCACTCTCTTTGAATCTTCTTTATCATGCTAGGATTAGCAGGAAAAAGCAAAAAATTTCAGAATTGCACCGTGCAATGTGGAGATATTACTGTTTGTGCATTTACAATATTCATTGATTTTTGCCATTGAAAAACATGTTTTTCATATACCAGAAATGTTTGAAGCTACTGACTGAATGAAAGGAGCTGGCATCTCACTCTCTTTGAATCTTCTTTATCATGCTAGGATTAGCAGGAAAAAGCAAAAAATTTCAGAATTGCACCGTGCAATGTGGAGATATTACTGTTTGTGCATTTACAATATTCATTGATTTTTGCCATTGAAAAACATGTTTTTCATATACCATAAATGTTTGAAGCTACTGACTGAATGAAAGGAGCTGGCATCTCACTCTCTTTGAATCTTCTTTATCATGCTAGGATTAACAGGAAAAAGCTAAAAATTTCAGAATTGCACCGTGCAATGTGGAGATATTACTGTTTGTGCATTTACAATATTCATTGATTTTTGCCATTGAAAAACATGTTTTTCATATACCAGAAATGTTTGAAGCTACTGACTGAATGAAAGGAGCTGGCATCTCACTCTCTTTGAATCTTCTTTATCATGCTAGGATTAACAGGAAAAAGCTAAAAATTTCAGAATTGCACCGTGCAATGTGGAGATATTACTGTTTGTGCATTTACAATATTCATTGATTTTTGCCATTGAAAAACATGTTTTTCATATACCAGAAATGTTTGAAGCTACTGACTGAATGAAAGGAGCTGGCATCTCACTCTCTTTGAATCTTCTTTATCATGCTAGGATTAGCAGGAAAAAGCAAAAAATTTCAGAATTGCACCGTGCAATGTGGAGATATTACTGTTTGTGCATTTACAATATTCATTGATTTTTGCCATTGAAAAACATGTTTTTCATATACCAGAAATGTTTGAAGCTACTGACTGAATGAAAGGAGCTGGCATCTCACTCTCTTTGAATCTTCTTTATCATGCTAGGATTAGCAGGAAAAAGCAAAAAATTTCAGAGTTGCACCGTGCAATGTGGAGATATTACTGTTTGTGCATTTACAATATTCATTGATTTTTGCCATTGAAAAACATGTTTTTCATATACCAGAAATGTTTGAAGCTACTGACTGAATGAAAGGAGCTGGCATCTCACTCTCTTTGAATCTTCTTTATCATGCTAGGATTAGCAGGAAAAAGCAAAAAATTTCAGAATTGCACCGTGCAATGTGGAGATATTACTGTTTGTGCATTTACAATATTCATTGATTTTTGCCATTGAAAAACATGTTTTTCATATACCAGAAATGCTTGAAGCTACTGACTGAATGAAAGGAGCTGGCATCTCACTCTCTTTGAATCTTCTTTATCATGCTAGGATTAACAGGAAAAAGCTAAAAATTTCAGAATTGCACCGTGCAATGTGGAGATATTACTGTTTGTGCATTTACAATATTCATTGATTTTTGCCATTGAAAAACATGTTTTTCATATACCAGAAATGTTTGAAGCTACTGACTGAATGAAAGGAGCTGGCATCTCACTCTCTTTGAATCTTCTTTATCATGCTAGGATTAACAGGAAAAAGCTAAAAATTTCAGAATTGCACCTTGCAATGTGGAGATATTACTGTTTGTGCATTTACAATATTCATTGATTTTTGCCATTGAAAAACGTCCAGAAATGTTTGAAGCTACTGACTGAATGAAAGGAGCTGGCATCTCACTCTCTTTGAATCTTCTTTATCATGCTAGGATTAGCAGGAAAAAGCAAAAAATTTCAGAATTGCACCGTGCAATGTGGAGATATTACTGTTTGTGCATTTCTGAAACTTTTGCACGGTGCAATTCTGAAATTTTTAGCTTTTTCCTGTTAATCCTAGCATGATAAAGAAGATTCAAAGAGAGTGAGATGCCAGCTCCTTTCATTCAGTCAGTAGCTTCAAACATTTCTGGTATATGAAAAACATGTTTTTCAATGGCAAAAATCAATGAATATTGTAAATGCACAAACAGTAATATCTCCACATTGCACGGTGCAATTCTGAAATTTTTTGCTTTTTCCTGCTAATCCTAGCATGATAAAGAAGATTCAAAGAGAGTGAGATGCCAGCTCCTTTCATTCAGTCAGTAGCTTCAAACATTTCTGGACGTTTTTCAATGGCAAAAATCAATGAATATTGTAAATGCACAAACAGTAATATCTCCACATTGCACGGTGCAATTCTGAAATTTTTAGCTTTTTCCTGTTAATCCTAGCATGATAAAGAAGATTCAAAGAGAGTGAGATGCCAGCTCCTTTCATTCAGTCAGTAGCTTCAAACATTTCTGGTATATGAAAAACATGTTTTTCAATGGCAAAAATCAATGAATATTGTAAATGCACAAACAGTAATATCTCCACATTGCACGGTGCAATTCTGAAATTTTTTGCTTTTTCCTGCTAATCCTAGCATGATAAAGAAGATTCAAAGAGAGTGAGATGCCAGCTCCTTTCATTCAGTCAGTAGCTTCAAACATTTCTGGACGTTTTTCAATGGCAAAAATCAATGAATATTGTAAATGCACAAACAGTAATATCTCCACATTGCACGGTGCAATTCTGAAATTTTTAGCTTTTTCCTGTTAATCCTAGCATGATAAAGAAGATTCAAAGAGAGTGAGATGCCAGCTCCTTTCATTCAGTCAGTAGCTTCAAACATTTCTGGTATATGAAAAACATGTTTTTCAATGGCAAAAATCAATGAATATTGTAAATGCACAAACAGTAATATCTCCACATTGCACGGTGCAATTCTGAAATTTTTAGCTTTTTCCTGTTAATCCTAGCATGATAAAGAAGATTCAAAGAGAGTGAGATGCCAAGCTCCTTTCATTCAGTCAGTAGCTTCAAACATTTCTGGTATATGAAAAACATGTTTTTCAATGGCAAAAATCAATGAATATTGTAAATGCACAAACAGTAATATCTCCACATTGCACGGTGCAATTCTGAAATTTTTTGCTTTTTCCTGTTAATCCTAGCATGATAAAGAAGATTCAAAGAGAGTGAGATGCCAGCTCCTTTCATTCAGTCAGTAGCTTCAAACATTTCTGGACGTTTTTCAATGGCAAAAATCAATGAATATTGTAAATGCACAAACAGTAATATCTCCACATTGCACGGTGCAATTCTGAAATTTTTAGCTTTTTCCTGTTAATCCTAGCATGATAAAGAAGATTCAAAGAGAGTGAGATGCCAGCTCCTTTCATTCAGTCAGTAGCTTCAAACATTTCTGGTATATGAAAAACATGTTTTTCAATGGCAAAAATCAATGAATATTGTAAATGCACAAACAGTAATATCTCCACATTGCACGGTGCAATTCTGAAATTTTTAGCTTTTTCCTGTTAATCCTAGCATGATAAAGAAGATTCAAAGAGAGTGAGATGCCAGCTCCTTTCATTCAGTCAGTAGCTTCAAACATTTCTGGTATATGAAAAACATGTTTTTCAATGGCAAAAATCAATGAATATTGTAAATGCACAAACAGTAATATCTCCACATTGCACGGTGCAATTCTGAAATTTTTAGCTTTTTCCTGTTAATCCTAGCATGATAAAGAAGATTCAAAGAGAGTGAGATGCCAGCTCCTTTCATTCAGTCAGTAGCTTCAAACATTTCTGGTATATGAAAAACATGTTTTTCAATGGCAAAAATCAATGAATATTGTAAATGCACAAACAGTAATATCTCCACATTGCACGGTGCAATTCTGAAATTTTTAGCTTTTTCCTGTTAATCCTAGCATGATAAAGAAGATTCAAAGAGAGTGAGATGCCAGCTCCTTTCATTCAGTCAGTAGCTTCAAACATTTCTGGACGTTTTTCAATGGCAAAAATCAATGAATATTGTAAATGCACAAACAGTAATATCTCCACATTGCACGGTGCAATTCTGAAATTTTTAGCTTTTTCCTGTTAATCCTAGCATGATAAAGAAGATTCAAAGAGAGTGAGATGCCAGCTCCTTTCATTCAGTCAGTAGCTTCAAACATTTCTGGTATATGAAAAACATGTTTTTCAATGGCAAAAATCAATGAATATTGTAAATGCACAAACAGTAATATCTCCACATTGCACGGTGCAATTCTGAAATTTTTTGCTTTTTCCTGCTAATCCTAGCATGATAAAGAAGATTCAAAGAGAGTGAGATGCCAGCTCCTTTCATTCAGTCAGTAGCTTCAAACATTTCTGGACGTTTTTCAATGGCAAAAATCAATGAATATTGTAAATGCACAAACAGTAATATCTCCACATTGCACGGTGCAATTCTGAAATTTTTAGCTTTTTCCTGTTAATCCTAGCATGATAAAGAAGATTCAAAGAGAGTGAGATGCCAGCTCCTTTCATTCAGTCAGTAGCTTCAAACATTTCTGGTATATGAAAAACATGTTTTTCAATGGCAAAAATCAATGAATATTGTAAATGCACAAACAGTAATATCTCCACATTGCACGGTGCAATTCTGAAATTTTTAGCTTTTTCCTGTTAATCCTAGCATGATAAAGAAGATTCAAAGAGAGTGAGATGCCAGCTCCTTTCATTCAGTCAGTAGCTTCAAACATTTCTGGTATATGAAAAACATGTTTTTCAATGGCAAAAATCAATGAATATTGTAAATGCACAAACAGTAATATCTCCACATTGCACGGTGCAATTCTGAAATTTTTAGCTTTTTCCTGTTAATCCTAGCATGATAAAGAAGATTCAAAGAGAGTGAGATGCCAGCTCCTTTCATTCAGTCAGTAGCTTCAAACATTTCTGGTATATGAAAAACATGTTTTTCAATGGCAAAAATCAATGAATATTGTAAATGCACAAACAGTAATATCTCCACATTGCACGGTGCAATTCTGAAATTTTTAGCTTTTTCCTGTTAATCCTAGCATGATAAAGAAGATTCAAAGAGAGTGAGATGCCAGCTCCTTTCATTCAGTCAGTAGCTTCAAACATTTCTGGACGTTTTTCAATGGCAAAAATCAATGAATATTGTAAATGCACAAACAGTAATATCTCCACATTGCACGGTGCAATTCTGAAATTTTTAGCTTTTTCCTGCTAATCCTAGCATGATAAAGAAGATTCAAAGAGAGTGAGATGCCAGCTCCTTTCATTCAGTCAGTAGCTTCAAACATTTCTGGTATATGAAAAACATGTTTTTCAATGGCAAAAATCAATGAATATTGTAAATGCACAAACAGTAATATCTCCACATTGCACGGTGCAATTCTGAAATTTTTAGCTTTTTCCTGTTAATCCTAGCATGATAAAGAAGATTCAAAGAGAGTGAGATGCCAGCTCCTTTCATTCAGTCAGTAGCTTCAAACATTTCTGGACGTTTTTCAATGGCAAAAATCAATGAATATTGTAAATGCACAAACAGTGATATCTCCACATTGCACGGTGCAATTCTGAAATTTTTAGCTTTTTCCTGTTAATCCTAGCATGATAAAGATTCAAAGAGAGTGAGATGCCAGCTCCTTTCATTCAGTCAGTAGCTTCAAACATTTCTGGTATATGAAAAACATGTTTTTCAATGGCAAAAATCAATGAATATTGTAAATGCACAAACAGTAATATCTCCACATTGCACGGTGCAATTCTGAAATTTTTTGCTTTTTCCTGTTAATCCTAGCATGATAAAGAAGATTCAAAGAGAGTGAGATGCCAGCTCCTTTCATTCAGTCAGTAGCTTCAAACATTTCTGGTATATGAAAAACATGTTTTTCAATGGCAAAAATCAATGAATATTGTAAATGCACAAACAGTAATATCTCCACATTGCACGGTGCAATTCTGAAATTTTTAGCTTTTTCCTGTTAATCCTAGCATGATAAAGAAGATTCAAAGAGAGTGAGATGCCAGCTCCTTTCATTCAGTCAGTAGCTTCAAACATTTCTGGTATATGAAAAACATGTTTTTCAATGGCAAAAATCAATGAATATTGTAAATGCACAAACAGTAATATCTCCACATTGCACGGTGCAATTCTGAAATTTTTTGCTTTTTCCTGCTAATCCTAGCATGATAAAGAAGATTCAAAGAGAGTGAGATGCCAGCTCCTTTCATTCAGTCAGTAGCTTCAAACATTTCTGGTATATGAAAAACATGTTTTTCAATGGCAAAAATCAATGAATATTGTAAATGCACAAACAGTAATATCTCCACATTGCACGGTGCAATTCTGAAATTTTTAGCTTTTTCCTGTTAATCCTAGCATGATAAAGAAGATTCAAAGAGAGTGAGATGCCAGCTCCTTTCATTCAGTCAGTAGCTTCAAACATTTCTGGACGTTTTTCAATGGCAAAAATCAATGAATATTGTAAATGCACAAACAGTAATATCTCCACATTGCACGGTGCAATTCTGAAATTTTTAGCTTTTTCCTGTTAATCCTAGCATGATAAAGAAGATTCAAAGAGAGTGAGATGCCAGCTCCTTTCATTCAGTCAGTAGCTTCAAACATTTCTGGACGTTTTTCAATGGCAAAAATCAATGAATATTGTAAATGCACAAACAGTAATATCTCCACATTGCACGGTGCAATTCTGAAATTTTTAGCTTTTTCCTGTTAATCCTAGCATGATAAAGAAGATTCAAAGAGAGTGAGATGCCAGCTCCTTTCATTCAGTCAGTAGCTTCAAACATTTCTGGTATATGAAAAACATGTTTTTCAATGGCAAAAATCAATGAATATTGTAAATGCACAAACAGTAATATCTCCACATTGCACGGTGCAATTCTGAAATTTTTAGCTTTTTCCTGTTAATCCTAGCATGATAAAGAAGATTCAAAGAGAGTGAGATGCCAGCTCCTTTCATTCAGTCAGTAGCTTCAAACATTTCTGGTATATGAAAAACATGTTTTTCAATGGCAAAAATCAATGAATATTGTAAATGCACAAACAGTAATATCTCCACATTGCACGGTGCAATTCTGAAATTTTTAGCTTTTTCCTGTTAATCCTAGCATGATAAAGAAGATTCAAAGAGAGTGAGATGCCAGCTCCTTTCATTCAGTCAGTAGCTTCAAACATTTCTGGTATATGAAAAACATGTTTTTCAATGGCAAAGATCAATGAATATTGTAAATGCACAAACAGTAATATCTCCACATTGCACGGTGCAATTCTGAAATTTTTAGCTTTTTCCTGTTAATCCTAGCATGATAAAGAAGATTCAAAGAGAGTGAGATGCCAGCTCCTTTCATTCAGTCAGTAGCTTCAAACATTTCTGGTATATGAAAAACATGTTTTTCAATGGCAAAAATCAATGAATATTGTAAATGCACAAACAGTAATATCTCCACATTGCACGGTGCAATTCTGAAATTTTTAGCTTTTTCCTGTTAATCCTAGCATGATAAAGAAGATTCAAAGAGAGTGAGATGCCAGCTCCTTTCATTCAGTCAGTAGCTTCAAACATTTCTGGTATATGAAAAACATGTTTTTCAATGGCAAAAATCAATGAATATTGTAAATGCACAAACAGTAATATCTCCACATTGCACGGTGCAATTCTGAAATTTTTAGCTTTTTCCTGTTAATCCTAGCATGATAAAGAAGATTCAAAGAGAGTGAGATGCCAGCTCCTTTCATTCAGTCAGTAGCTTCAAACATTTCTGGTATATGAAAAACATGTTTTTCAATGGCAAAAATCAATGAATATTGTAAATGCACAAACAGTAATATCTCCACATTGCACGGTGCAATTCTGAAATTTTTAGCTTTTTCCTGTTAATCCTAGCATGATAAAGAAGATTCAAAGAGAGTGAGATGCCAGCTCCTTTCATTCAGTCAGTAGCTTCAAACATTTCTGGACGTTTTTCAATGGCAAAAATCAATGAATATTGTAAATGCACAAACAGTAATATCTCCACATTGCACGGTGCAATTCTGAAATTTTTAGCTTTTTCCTGCTAATCCTAGCATGATAAAGAAGATTCAAAGAGAGTGAGATGCCAGCTCCTTTCATTCAGTCAGTAGCTTCAAACATTTCTGGTATATGAAAAACATGTTTTTCAATGGCAAAAATCAATGAATATTGTAAATGCACAAACAGTAATATCTCCACATTGCACGGTGCAATTCTGAAATTTTTAGCTTTTTCCTGTTAATCCTAGCATGATAAAGAAGATTCAAAGAGAGTGAGATGCCAGCTCCTTTCATTCAGTCAGTAGCTTCAAACATTTCTGGACGTTTTTCAATGGCAAAAATCAATGAATATTGTAAATGCACAAACAGTAATATCTCCACATTGCACGGTGCAATTCTGAAATTTTTAGCTTTTTCCTGTTAATCCTAGCATGATAAAGAAGATTCAAAGAGAGTGAGATGCCAGCTCCTTTCATTCAGTCAGTAGCTTCAAACATTTCTGGTATATGAAAAACATGTTTTTCAATGGCAAAAATCAATGAATATTGTAAATGCACAAACAGTAATATCTCCACATTGCACGGTGCAATTCTGAAATTTTTTGCTTTTTCCTGTTAATCCTAGCATGATAAAGAAGATTCAAAGAGAGTGAGATGCCAGCTCCTTTCATTCAGTCAGTAGCTTCAAACATTTCTGGACGTTTTTCAATGGCAAAAATCAATGAATATTGTAAATGCACAAACAGTAATATCTCCACATTGCACGGTGCAATTCTGAAATTTTTTGCTTTTTCCTGCTAATCCTAGCATGATAAAGAAGATTCAAAGAGAGTGAGATGCCAGCTCCTTTCATTCAGTCAGTAGCTTCAAACATTTCTGGACGTTTTTCAATGGCAAAAATCAGTGAATATTGTAAATGCACAAACAGTAATATCTCCACATTGCACGGTGCAATTCTGAAATTTTTAGCTTTTTCCTGTTAATCCTAGCATGATAAAGAAGATTCAAAGAGAGTGAGATGCCAGCTCCTTTCATTCAGTCAGTAGCTTCAAACATTTCTGGTATATGAAAAACATGTTTTTCAATGGCAAAAATCAATGAATATTGTAAATGCACAAACAGTAATATCTCCACATTGCACGGTGCAATTCTGAAATTTTTAGCTTTTTCCTGTTAATCCTAGCATGATAAAGAAGATTCAAAGAGAGTGAGATGCCAGCTCCTTTCATTCAGTCAGTAGCTTCAAACATTTCTGGTATATGAAAAACATGTTTTTCAATGGCAAAAATCAATGAATATTGTAAATGCACAAACAGTAATATCTCCACATTGCACGGTGCAATTCTGAAATTTTTAGCTTTTTCCTGTTAATCCTAGCATGATAAAGAAGATTCAAAGAGAGTGAGATGCCAGCTCCTTTCATTCAGTCAGTAGCTTCAAACATTTCTGGACGTTTTTCAATGGCAAAAATCAATGAATATTGTAAATGCACAAACAGTAATATCTCCACATTGCACGGTGCAATTCTGAAATTTTTAGCTTTTTCCTGTTAATCCTAGCATGATAAAGAAGATTCAAAGAGAGTGAGATGCCAGCTCCTTTCATTCAGTCAGTAGCTTCAAACATTTCTGGTATATGAAAAACATGTTTTTCAATGGCAAAAATCAATGAATATTGTAAATGCACAAACAGTAATATCTCCACATTGCACGGTGCAATTCTGAAATTTTTAGCTTTTTCCTGTTAATCCTAGCATGATAAAGAAGATTCAAAGAGAGTGAGATGCCAGCTCCTTTCATTCAGTCAGTAGCTTCAAACATTTCTGGACGTTTTTCAATGGCAAAAATCAATGAATATTGTAAATGCACAAACAGTAATATCTCCACATTGCACGGTGCAATTCTGAAATTTTTAGCTTTTTCCTGTTAATCCTAGCATGATAAAGAAGATTCAAAGAGAGTGAGATGCCAGCTCCTTTCATTCAGTCAGTAGCTTCAAACATTTCTGGTATATGAAAAACATGTTTTTCAATGGCAAAAATCAATGAATATTGTAAATGCACAAACAGTAATATCTCCACATTGCACGGTGCAATTCTGAAATTTTTAGCTTTTTCCTGTTAATCCTAGCATGATAAAGAAGATTCAAAGAGAGTGAGATGCCAGCTCCTTTCATTCAGTCAGTAGCTTCAAACATTTCTGGACGTTTTTCAATGGCAAAAATCAATGAATATTGTAAATGCACAAACAGTAATATCTCCACATTGCACGGTGCAATTCTGAAATTTTTAGCTTTTTCCTGTTAATCCTAGCATGATAAAGAAGATTCAAAGAGAGTGAGATGCCAGCTCCTTTCATTCAGTCAGTAGCTTCAAACATTTCTGGACGTTTTTCAATGGCAAAAATCAATGAATATTGTAAATGCACAAACAGTAATATCTCCACATTGCACGGTGCAATTCTGAAATTTTTTGCTTTTTCCTGCTAATCCTAGCATGATAAAGAAGATTCAAAGAGAGTGAGATGCCAGCTCCTTTCATTCAGTCAGTAGCTTCAAACATTTCTGGACGTTTTTCAATGGCAAAAATCAATGAATATTGTAAATGCACAAACAGTAATATCTCCACATTGCACGGTGCAATTCTGAAATTTTTTGCTTTTTCCTGCTAATCCTAGCATGATAAAGAAGATTCAAAGAGAGTGAGATGCCAGCTCCTTTCATTCAGTCAGTAGCTTCAAACATTTCTGGACGTTTTTCAATGGCAAAAATCAATGAATATTGTAAATGCACAAACAGTAATATCTCCACATTGCACGGTGCAATTCTGAAATTTTTAGCTTTTTCCTGCTAATCCTAGCATGATAAAGAAGATTCAAAGAGAGTGAGATGCCAGCTCCTTTCATTCAGTCAGTAGCTTCAAACATTTCTGGACGTTTTTCAATGGCAAAAATCAATGAATATTGTAAATGCACAAACAGTAATATCTCCACATTGCACGGTGCAATTCTGAAATTTTTTGCTTTTTCCTGCTAATCCTAGCATGATAAAGAAGATTCAAAGAGAGTGAGATGCCAGCTCCTTTCATTCAGTCAGTAGCTTCAAACATTTCTGGATGTTTTTCAATGGCAAAAATCAATGAATATTGTAAATGCACAAACAGTAATATCTCCACATTGCACGGTGCAATTCTGAAATTTTTTGCTTTTTCCTGTTAATCCTAGCATGATAAAGAAGATTCAAAGAGAGTGAGATGCCAGCTCCTTTCATTCAGTCAGTAGCTTCAAACATTTCTGGTATATGAAAAACATGTTTTTCAATGGCAAAAATCAATGAATATTGTAAATGCACAAACAGTAATATCTCCACATTGCACGGTGCAATTCTGAAATTTTTAGCTTTTTCCTGTTAATCCTAGCATGATAAAGAAGATTCAAAGAGAGTGAGATGCCAGCTCCTTTCATTCAGTCAGTAGCTTCAAACATTTCTGGTATATGAAAAACATGTTTTTCAATGGCAAAAATCAATGAATATTGTAAATGCACAAACAGTAATATCTCCACATTGCACGGTGCAATTCTGAAATTTTTAGCTTTTTCCTGTTAATCCTAGCATGATAAAGAAGATTCAAAGAGAGTGAGATGCCAGCTCCTTTCATTCAGTCAGTAGCTTCAAACATTTCTGGTATATGAAAAACATGTTTTTCAATGGCAAAAATCAATGAATATTGTAAATGCAAAAACAGTAATATCTCCACATTGCACGGTGCAATTCTGAAATTTTTAGCTTTTTCCTGTTAATCCTAGCATGATAAAGAAGATTCAAAGAGAGTGAGATGCCAGCTCCTTTCATTCAGTCAGTAGCTTCAAACATTTCTGGTATATGAAAAACATGTTTTTCAATGGCAAAAATCAATGAATATTGTAAATGCACAAACAGTAATATCTCCACATTGCACGGTGCAATTCTGAAATTTTTAGCTTTTTCCTGTTAATCCTAGCATGATAAAGAAGATTCAAAGAGAGTGAGATGCCAGCTCCTTTCATTCAGTCAGTAGCTTCAAACATTTCTGGTATATGAAAAACATGTTTTTCAATGGCAAAAATCAATGAATATTGTAAATGCACAAACAGTAATATCTCCACATTGCACGGTGCAATTCTGAAATTTTTAGCTTTTTCCTGTTAATCCTAGCATGATAAAGAAGATTCAAAGAGAGTGAGATGCCAGCTCCTTTCATTCAGTCAGTAGCTTCAAACATTTCTGGACGTTTTTCAATGGCAAAAATCAATGAATATTGTAAATGCACAAACAGTAATATCTCCACATTGCACGGTGCAATTCTGAAATTTTTAGCTTTTTCCTGTTAATCCTAGCATGATAAAGAAGATTCAAAGAGAGTGAGATGCCAGCTCCTTTCATTCAGTCAGTAGCTTCAAACATTTCTGGACGTTTTTCAATGGCAAAAATCAATGAATATTGTAAATGCACAAACAGTAATATCTCCACATTGCACGGTGCAATTCTGAAATTTTTAGCTTTTTCCTGTTAATCCTAGCATGATAAAGAAGATTCAAAGAGAGTGAGATGCCAGCTCCTTTCATTCAGTCAGTAGCTTCAAACATTTCTGGACGTTTTTCAATGGCAAAAATCAATGAATATTGTAAATGCACAAACAGTAATATCTCCACATTGCACGGTGCAATTCTGAAATTTTTAGCTTTTTCCTGTTAATCCTAGCATGATAAAGAAGATTCAAAGAGAGTGAGATGCCAGCTCCTTTCATTCAGTCAGTAGCTTCAAACATTTCTGGTATATGAAAAACATGTTTTTCAATGGCAAAAATCAATGAATATTGTAAATGCACAAACAGTAATATCTCCACATTGCACGGTGCAATTCTGAAAGTTTTAGCTTTTTCCTGTTAATCCTAGCATGATAAAGAAGATTCAAAGAGAGTGAGATGCCAGCTCCTTTCATTCAGTCAGTAGCTTCAAACATTTCTGGACGTTTTTCAATGGCAAAAATCAATGAATATTGTAAATGCACAAACAGTAATATCTCCACATTGCACGGTGCAATTCTGAAATTTTTTGCTTTTTCCTGCTAATCCTAGCATGATAAAGAAGATTCAAAGAGAGTGAGATGCCAGCTCCTTTCATTCAGTCAGTAGCTTCAAACATTTCTGGACGTTTTTCAATGGCAAAAATCAATGAATATTGTAAATGCACAAACAGTAATATCTCCACATTGCACGGTGCAATTCTGAAATTTTTAGCTTTTTCCTGTTAATCCTAGCATGATAAAGAAGATTCAAAGAGAGTGAGATGCCAGCACCTTTCATTCAGTCAGTAGCTTCAAACATTTCTGGTATATGAAAAACATGTTTTTCAATGGCAAAAATCAATGAATATTGTAAATGCACAAACAGTAATATCTCCACATTGCACGGTGCAATTCTGAAATTTTTAGCTTTTTCCTGTTAATCCTAGCATGATAAAGAAGATTCAAAGAGAGTGAGATGCCAGCTCCTTTCATTCAGTCAGTAGCTTCAAACATTTCTGGTATATGAAAAACATGTTTTTCAATGGCAAAAATCAATGAATATTGTAAATGCACAAACAGTAATATCTCCACATTGCACGGTGCAATTCTGAAATTTTTTGCTTTTTCCTGTTAATCCTAGCATGATAAAGAAGATTCAAAGAGAGTGAGATGCCAGCTCCTTTCATTCAGTCAGTAGCTTCAAACATTTCTGGTATATGAAAAACATGTTTTTCAATGGCAAAAATCAATGAATATTGTAAATGCACAAACAGTAATATCTCCACATTGCACGGTGCAATTCTGAAATTTTTAGCTTTTTCCTGTTAATCCTAGCATGATAAAGAAGATTCAAAGAGAGTGAGATGCCAGCTCCTTTCATTCAGTCAGTAGCTTCAAACATTTCTGGTATATGAAAAACATGTTTTTCAATGGCAAAAATCAATGAATATTGTAAATGCACAAACAGTAATATCTCCACATTGCACGGTGCAATTCTGAAATTTTTAGCTTTTTCCTGTTAATCCTAGCATGATAAAGAAGATTCAAAGAGAGTGAGATGCCAGCTCCTTTCATTCAGTCAGTAGCTTCAAACATTTCTGGACGTTTTTCAATGGCAAAAATCAATGAATATTGTAAATGCACAAACAGTAATATCTCCACATTGCACGGTGCAATTCTGAAATTTTTTGCTTTTTCCTGTTAATCCTAGCATGATAAAGAAGATTCAAAGAGAGTGAGATGCCAGCTCCTTTCATTCAGTCAGTAGCTTCAAACATTTCTGGTATATGAAAAACATGTTTTTCAATGGCAAAAATCAATGAATATTGTAAATGCACAAACAGTAATATCTCCACATTGCACGGTGCAATTCTGAAATTTTTAGCTTTTTCCTGTTAATCCTAGCATGATAAAGAAGATTCAAAGAGAGTGAGATGCCAGCTCCTTTCATTCAGTCAGTAGCTTCAAACATTTCTGGACGTTTTTCAATGGCAAAAATCAATGAATATTGTAAATGCACAAACAGTAATATCTCCACATTGCACGGTGCAATTCTGAAATTTTTTGCTTTTTCCTGCTAATCCTAGCATGATAAAGAAGATTCAAAGAGAGTGAGATGCCAGCTCCTTTCATTCAGTCAGTAGCTTCAAACATTTCTGGACGTTTTTCAATGGCAAAAATCAATGAATATTGTAAATGCACAAACAGTAATATCTCCACATTGCACGGTGCAATTCTGAAATTTTTTGCTTTTTCCTGCTAATCCTAGCATGATAAAGAAGATTCAAAGAGAGTGAGATGCCAGCTCCTTTCATTCAGTCAGTAGCTTCAAACATTTCTGGACGTTTTTCAATGGCAAAAATCAATGAATATTGTAAATGCACAAACAGTAATATCTCCACATTGCACGGTGCAATTCTGAAATTTTTTGCTTTTTCCTGCTAATCCTAGCATGATAAAGAAGATTCAAAGAGAGTGAGATGCCAGCTCCTTTCATTCAGTCAGTAGCTTCAAACATTTCTGGACGTTTTTCAATGGCAAAAATCAATGAATATTGTAAATGCACAAACAGTAATATCTCCACATTGCACGGTGCAATTCTGAAATTTTTTGCTTTTTCCTGCTAATCCTAGCATGATAAAGAAGATTCAAAGAGAGTGAGATGCCAGCTCCTTTCATTCAGTCAGTAGCTTCAAACATTTCTGGTATATGAAAAACATGTTTTTCAATGGCAAAAATCAATGAATATTGTAAATGCACAAACAGTAAGATCTCCACATTGCACGGTGCAATTCTGAAATTTTTTGCTTTTTCCTGCTAATCCTAGCATGATAAAGAAGATTCAAAGAGAGTGAGATGCCAGCTCCTTTCATTCAGTCAGTAGCTTCAAACATTTCTGGTATATGAAAAACATGTTTTTCAATGGCAAAAATCAATGAATATTGTAAATGCACAAACAGTAATATCTCCACATTGCACGGTGCAATTCTGAAATTTTTAGCTTTTTCCTGTTAATCCTAGCATGATAAAGAAGATTCAAAGAGAGTGAGATGCCAGCTCCTTTCATTCAGTCAGTAGCTTCAAACATTTCTGGTATATGAAAAACATGTTTTTCAATGGCAAAAATCAATGAATATTGTAAATGCACAAACAGTAATATCTCCACATTGCACGGTGCAATTCTGAAATTTTTAGCTTTTTCCTGTTAATCCTAGCATGATAAAGAAGATTCAAAGAGAGTGAGATGCCAGCTCCTTTCATTCAGTCAGTAGCTTCAAACATTTCTGGTATATGAAAAACATGTTTTTCAATGGCAAAAATCAATGAATATTGTAAATGCACAAACAGTAATATCTCCACATTGCACGGTGCAATTCTGAAATTTTTAGCTTTTTCCTGTTAATCCTAGCATGATAAAGAAGATTCAAAGAGAGTGAGATGCCAGCTCCTTTCATTCAGTCAGTAGCTTCAAACATTTCTGGTATATGAAAAACATGTTTTTCAATGGCAAAAATCAATGAATATTGTAAATGCACAAACAGTAATATCTCCACATTGCACGGTGCAATTCTGAAATTTTTAGCTTTTTCCTGTTAATCCTAGCATGATAAAGAAGATTCAAAGAGAGTGAGATGCCAGCTCCTTTCATTCAGTCAGTAGCTTCAAACATTTCTGGTATATGAAAAACATGTTTTTCAATGGCAAAAATCAATGAATATTGTAAATGCACAAACAGTAATATCTCCACATTGCACGGTGCAATTCTGAAATTTTTAGCTTTTTCCTGTTAATCCTAGCATGATAAAGAAGATTCAAAGAGAGTGAGATGCCAGCTCCTTTCATTCAGTCAGTAGCTTCAAACATTTCTGGTATATGAAAAACATGTTTTTCAATGGCAAAAATCAATGAATATTGTAAATGCACAAACAGTAATATCTCCACATTGCACGGTGCAATTCTGAAATTTTTAGCTTTTTCCTGTTAATCCTAGCATGATAAAGAAGATTCAAAGAGAGTGAGATGCCAGCTCCTTTCATTCAGTCAGTAGCTTCAAACATTTCTGGACGTTTTTCAATGGCAAAAATCAATGAATATTGTAAATGCACAAACAGTAATATCTCCACATTGCACGGTGCAATTCTGAAATTTTTAGCTTTTTCCTGTTAATCCTAGCATGATAAAGAAGATTCAAAGAGAGTGAGATGCCAGCTCCTTTCATTCAGTCAGTAGCTTCAAACATTTCTGGTATATGAAAAACATGTTTTTCAATGGCAAAAATCAATGAATATTGTAAATGCACAAACAGTAATATCTCCACATTGCACGGTGCAATTCTGAAATTTTTTGCTTTTTCCTGCTAATCCTAGCATGATAAAGAAGATTCAAAGAGAGTGAGATGCCAGCTCCTTTCATTCAGTCAGTAGCTTCAAACATTTCTGGACGTTTTTCAATGGCAAAAATCAATGAATATTGTAAATGCACAAACAGTAATATCTCCACATTGCACGGTGCAATTCTGAAATTTTTAGCTTTTTCCTGTTAATCCTAGCATGATAAAGAAGATTCAAAGAGAGTGAGATGCCAGCTCCTTTCATTCAGTCAGTAGCTTCAAACATTTCTGGTATATGAAAAACATGTTTTTCAATGGCAAAAATCAATGAATATTGTAAATGCACAAACAGTAATATCTCCACATTGCACGGTGCAATTCTGAAATTTTTAGCTTTTTCCTGTTAATCCTAGCATGATAAAGAAGATTCAAAGAGAGTGAGATGCCAGCTCCTTTCATTCAGTCAGTAGCTTCAAACATTTCTGGTATATGAAAAACATGTTTTTCAATGGCAAAAATCAATGAATATTGTAAATGCACAAACAGTAATATCTCCACATTGCACGGTGCAATTCTGAAATTTTTAGCTTTTTCCTGTTAATCCTAGCATGATAAAGAAGATTCAAAGAGAGTGAGATGCCAGCTCCTTTCATTCAGTCAGTAGCTTCAAACATTTCTGGTATATGAAAAACATGTTTTTCAATGGCAAAAATCAATGAATATTGTAAATGCACAAACAGTAATATCTCCACATTGCACGGTGCAATTCTGAAATTTTTAGCTTTTTCCTGTTAATCCTAGCATGATAAAGAATATTCAAAGAGAGTGAGATGCCAGCTCCTTTCATTCAGTCAGTAGCTTCAAACATTTCTGGACGTTTTTCAATGGCAAAAATCAATGAATATTGTAAATGCACAAACAGTAATATCTCCACATTGCACGGTGCAATTCTGAAATTTTTAGCTTTTTCCTGTTAATCCTAGCATGATAAAGAAGATTCAAAGAGAGTGAGATGCCAGCTCCTTTCATTCAGTCAGTAGCTTCAAACATTTCTGGTATATGAAAAACATGTTTTTCAATGGCAAAAATCAATGAATATTGTAAATGCACAAACAGTAATATCTCCACATTGCACGGTGCAATTCTGAAATTTTTAGCTTTTTCCTGTTAATCCTAGCATGATAAAGAAGATTCAAAGAGAGTGAGATGCCAGCTCCTTTCATTCAGTCAGTAGCTTCAAACATTTCTGGTATATGAAAAACAT
>NW_027371415.1:0-27566 GCF_046119375.1 Phyllobates terribilis
TGCCATTGAAAAACGTCCAGAAATGTTTGAAGCTACTGACTGAATGAAAGGAGCTGGCATCTCACTCTCTTTGAATCTTCTTTATCATGCTAGGATTAACAGGAAAAGCTAAAAATTTCAGAATTGCACCGTGCAATGTGGAGATATTACTGTTTGTGCATTTACAATATTCATTGATTTTTGCCATTGAAAAACGTCCAGAAATGTTTGAAGCTACTGACTGAATGAAAGGAGCTGGCATCTCACTCTCTTTGAATCTTCTTTGTCATGCTAGGATTAACAGGAAAAAGCTAAAAATTTCAGAATTGCACCGTGCAATGTGGAGATATTACTGTTTGTGCATTTACAATATTCATTGATTTTTGCCATTGAAAAACGTCCAGAAATGTTTGAAGCTACTGACTGAATGAAAGGAGCTGGCATCTCACTCTCTTTGAATCTTCTTTATCATGCTAGGATTAACAGGAAAAAGCTAAAAATTTCAGAATTGCACCGTGCAATGTGGAGATATTACTGTTTGTGCATTTACAATATTCATTGATTTTTGCCATTGAAAAACGTCCAGAAATGTTTGAAGCTACTGACTGAATGAAAGGAGCTGGCATCTCACTCTCTTTGAATCTTCTTTATCATGCTAGGATTAGCAGGAAAAAGCAAAAAATTTCAGAATTGCACCGTGCAATGTGGAGATATTACTGTTTGTGCATTTACAATATTCATTGATTTTTGCCATTGAAAAACATGTTTTTCATATACCAGAAATGTTTGAAGCTACTGACTGAATGAAAGGAGCTGGCATCTCACTCTCTTTGAATCTTCTTTATCATGCTAGGATTAACAGGAAAAAGCTAAAAATTTCAGAATTGCACCGTGCAATGTGGAGATATTACTGTTTGTGCATTTACAATATTCATTGATTTTTGCCATTGAAAAACGTCCAGAAATGTTTGAAGCTACTGACTGAATGAAAGGAGCTGGCATCTCACTCTCTTTGAATCTTCTTTATCATGCTAGGCTTAGCAGGAAAAAGCAAAAAATTTCAGAATTGCACCGTGCAATGTGGAGATATTACTGTTTGTGCATTTACAATATTCATTGATTTTTGCCATTGAAAAACATGTTTTTCATATACCAGAAATGTTTGAAGCTACTGACTGAATGAAAGGAGCTGGCATCTCACTCTCTTTGAATCTTCTTTATCATGCTAGGATTAACAGGAAAAAGCTAAAAATTTCAGAATTGCACCGTGCAATGTGGAGATATTACTGTTTGTGCATTTACAATATTCATTGATTTTTGCCATTGAAAAACGTCCAGAAATGTTTGAAGCTACTGACTGAATGAAAGGAGCTGGCATCTCACTCTCTTTGAATCTTCTTTATCATGCTAGGATTAACAGGAAAAAGCTAAAAATTTCAGAATTGCACCGTGCAATGTGGAGATATTACTGTTTGTGCATTTACAATATTCATTGATTTTTGCCATTGAAAAACGTCCAGAAATGTTTGAAGCTACTGACTGAATGAAAGGAGCTGGCATCTCACTCTCTTTGAATCTTCTTTATCATGCTAGGATTAACAGGAAAAAGCTAAAAATTTCAGAATTGCACCGTGCAATGTGGAGATATTACTGTTTGTGCATTTACAATATTCATTGATTTTTGCCATTGAAAAACATGTTTTTCATATACCAGAAATGTTTGAAGCTACTGACTGAATGAAAGGAGCTGGCATCTCACTCTCTTTGAATCTTCTTTATCATGC
Organism: Phyllobates terribilis; assembly: GCF_046119375.1. NCBI lineage: Eukaryota > Metazoa > Chordata > Amphibia > Anura > Dendrobatidae > Phyllobates > Phyllobates terribilis. Next base: position 1,764 of record NW_027371415.1, read on the forward strand.
TAGGATTAACAGGAAAAAGCTAAAAATTTCAGAATTGCACCGTGCAATGTGGAGATATTACTGTTTGTGCATTTACAATATTCATTGATTTTTGCCATTGAAAAACATGTTTTTCATATACCAGAAATGTTTGAAGCTACTGACTGAATGAAAGGAGCAGGCATCTCACTCTCTTTGAATCTTCTTTATCATGCTAGGATTAGCAGGAAAAAGCAAAAAATTTCAGAATTGCACCGTGCAATGTGGAGATATTACTGTTTGTGCATTTACAATATTCATTGATTTTTGCCATTGAAAAACATGTTTTTCATATACCAGAAATGTTTGAAGCTACTGACTGAATGAAAGGAGCTGGCATCTCACTCTCTTTGAATCTTCTTTATCATGCTAGGATTAACAGGAAAAAGCTAAAAATTTCAGAATTGCACCGTGCAATGTGGAGATATTACTGTTTGTGCATTTACAATATTCATTGATTTTTGCCATTGAAAAACATGTTTTTCATATACCAGAAATGTTTGAAGCTACTGACTGAATGAAAGGAGCTGGCATCTCACTCTCTTTGAATCTTCTTTATCATGCTAGGATTAACAGGAAAAAGCTAAAAATTTCAGAATTGCACCGTGCAATGTGGAGATATTACTGTTTGTGCATTTACAATATTCATTGATTTTTGCCATTGAAAAACATGTTTTTCATATACCAGAAATGTTTGAAGCTACTGACTGAATGAAAGGAGCTGGCATCTCACTCTCTTTGAATCTTCTTTATCATGCTAGGATTAACAGGAAAAAGCAAAAAATTTCAGAATTGCACCGTGCAATGTGGAGATATTACTGTTTGTGCATTTACAATATTCATTGATTTTTGCCATTGAAAAACATGTTTTTCATATACCAGAAATGTTTGAAGCTACTGACTGAATGAAAGGAGCTGGCATCTCACTCTCTTTGAATCTTCTTTATCATGCTAGGATTAACAGGAAAAAGCTAAAAATTTCAGAATTGCACCGTGCAATGTGGAGATATTACTGTTTGTGCATTTACAATATTCATTGATTTTTGCCATTGAAAAACATGTTTTTCAAAACATGTTTTTCATATACCAGAAATGTTTGAAGCTACTGACTGAATGAAAGGAGCTGGCATCTCACTCTCTTTGAATCTTCTTTATCATGCTAGGATTAACAGGAAAAAGCTAAAAATTTCAGAATTGCACCGTGCAATGTGGAGATATTACTGTTTGTGCATTTACAATATTCATTGATTTTTGCCATTGAAAAACGTCCAGAAATGTTTGAAGCTACTGACTGAATGAAAGGAGCTGGCATCTCACTCTCTTTGAATCTTCTTTATCATGCTAGGATTAGCAGGAAAAAGCAAAAAATTTCAGAATTGCACCGTGCAATGTGGAGATATTACTGTTTGTGCATTTACAATATTCATTGATTTTTGCCATTGAAAAACATGTTTTTCATATACCAGAAATGTTTGAAGCTACTGACTGAATGAAAGGAGCTGGCATCTCACTCTCTTTGAATCTTCTTTATCATGCTAGGATTAACAGGAAAAAGCTAAAAATTTCAGAATTGCACCGTGCAATGTGGAGATATTACTGTTTGTGCATTTACAATATTCATTGATTTTTGCCATTGAAAAACATGTTTTTCATATACCAGAAATGTTTGAAGCTACTGACTGAATGAAAGGAGCTGGCATCTCACTCTCTTTGAATCTTCTTTATCATGCTAGGATTAACAGGAAAAAGCTAAAAATTTCAGAATTGCACCGTGCAATGTGGAGATATTACTGTTTGTGCATTTACAATATTCATTGATTTTTGCCATTGAAAAACATGTTTTTCATATACCAGAAATGTTTGAAGCTACTGACTGAATGAAAGGAGCTGGCATCTCACTCTCTTTGAATCTTCTTTATCATGCTAGGATTAGCAGGAAAAAGCAAAAAATTTCAGAATTGCACCGTGCAATGTGGAGATATTACTGTTTGTGCATTTACAATATTCATTGATTTTTGCCATTGAAAAACATGTTTTTCATATACCAGAAATGTTTGAAGCTACTGACTGAATGAAAGGAGCTGGCATCTCACTCTCTTTGAATCTTCTTTATCATGCTAGGATTAACAGGAAAAAGCTAAAAATTTCAGAATTGCACCGTGCAATGTGGAGATATTACTGTTTGTGCATTTACAATATTCATTGATTTTTGCCATTGAAAAACATGTTTTTCATATACCAGAAATGTTTGAAGCTACTGACTGAATGAAAGGAGCTGGCATCTCACTCTCTTTGAATCTTCTTTATCATGCTAGGATTAACAGGAAAAAGCTAAAAATTTCAGAATTGCACCGTGCAATGTGGAGATATTACTGTTTGTGCATTTACAATATTCATTGATTTTTGCCATTGAAAAACGTCCAGAAATGTTTGAAGCTACTGACTGAATGAAAGGAGCTGGCATCTCACTCTCTTTGAATCTTCTTTATCATGCTAGGATTAACAGGAAAAAGCAAAAAATTTCAGAATTGCACCGTGCAATGTGGAGATATTACTGTTTGTGCATTTACAATATTCATTGATTTTTGCCATTGAAAAACATGTTTTTCATATACCAGAAATGTTTGAAGCTACTGACTGAATGAAAGGAGCTGGCATCTCACTCTCTTTGAATCTTCTTTATCATGCTAGGATTAGCAGGAAAAAGCAAAAAATTTCAGAATTGCACCGTGCAATGTGGAGATATTACTGTTTGTGCATTTACAATATTCATTGATTTTTGCCATTGAAAAACATGTTTTTCATATACCAGAAATGTTTGAAGCTACTGACTGAATGAAAGGAGCTGGCATCTCACTCTCTTTGAATCTTCTTTATCATGCTAGGATTAACAGGAAAAAGCTAAAAATTTCAGAATTGCACCGTGCAATGTGGAGATATTACTGTTTGTGCATTTACAATATTCATTGATTTTTGCCATTGAAAAACGTCCAGAAATGTTTGAAGCTACTGACTGAATGAAAGGAGCTGGCATCTCACTCTCTTTGAATCTTCTTTATCATGCTAGGATTAACAGGAAAAAGCTAAAAATTTCAGAATTGCACCGTGCAATGTGGAGATATTACTGTTTGTGCATTTACAATATTCATTGATTTTTGCCATTGAAAAACATGTTTTTCATATACCAGAAATGTTTGAAGCTACTGACTGAATGAAAGGAGCTGGCATCTCACTCTCTTTGAATCTTCTTTATCATGCTAGGATTAACAGGAAAAAGCTAAAAATTTCAGAATTGCACCGTGCAATGTGGAGATATACTGTTTGTGCATTTACAATATTCATTGATTTTTTGCCATTGAAAAACATGTTTTTCATATACCAGAAATGTTTGAAGCTACTGACTGAATGAAAGGAGCTGGCATCTCACTCTCTTTGAATCTTCTTTATCATGCTAGGATTAGCAGGAAAAAGCAAAAAATTTCAGAATTGCACCGTGCAATGTGGAGATATTACTGTTTGTGCATTTACAATATTCATTGATTTTTGCCATTGAAAAACATGTTTTTCATATACCAGAAATGTTTGAAGCTACTGACTGAATGAAAGGAGCTGGCATCTCACTCTCTTTGAATCTTCTTTATCATGCTAGGATTAACAGGAAAAAGCTAAAAATTTCAGAATTGCACCGTGCAATGTGGAGATATTACTGTTTGTGCATTTACAATATTCATTGATTTTTGCCATTGAAAAACATGTTTTTCATATACCAGAAATGTTTGAAGCTACTGACTGAATGAAAGGAGCTGGCATCTCACTCTCTTTGAATCTTCTTTATCATGCTAGGATTAACAGGAAAAAGCTAAAAATTTCAGAATTGCACCGTGCAATGTGGAGATATTACTGTTTGTGCATTTACAATATTCATTGATTTTTGCCATTGAAAAACATGTTTTTCATATACCAGAAATGTTTGAAGCTACTGACTGAATGAAAGGAGCTGGCATCTCACTCTCTTTGAATCTTCTTTATCATGCTAGGATTAACAGGAAGAAGCAAAAAATTTCAGAATTGCACCGTGCAATGTGGAGATATTACTGTTTGTGCATTTACAATATTCATTGATTTTTGCCATTGAAAAACATGTTTTTCATATACCAGAAATGTTTGAAGCTACTGACTGAATGAAAGGAGCTGGCATCTCACTCTCTTTGAATCTTCTTTATCATGCTAGGATTAACAGGAAAAAGCTAAAAATTTCAGAATTGCACCGTGCAATGTGGAGATATTACTGTTTGTGCATTTACAATATTCATTGATTTTTGCCATTGAAAAACATGTTTTTCATATACCAGAAATGTTTGAAGCTACGGACTGAATGAAAGGAGCTGGCATCTCACTCTCTTTGAATCTTCTTTATCATGCTAGGATTAACAGGAAAAAGCTAAAAATTTCAGAATTGCACCGTGCAATGTGGAGATATTACTGTTTGTGCATTTACAATATTCATTGATTTTTGCCATTGAAAAACGTCCAGAAATGTTTGAAGCTACTGACTGAATGAAAGGAGCTGGCATCTCACTCTCTTTGAATCTTCTTTATCATGCTAGGATTAGCAGGAAAAAGCAAAAAATTTCAGAATTGCACCGTGCAATGTGGAGATATTACTGTTTGTGCATTTACAATATTCATTGATTTTTGCCATTGAAAAACATGTTTTTCATATACCAGAAATGTTTGAAGCTACTGACTGAATGAAAGGAGCTGGCATCTCACTCTCTTTGAATCTTCTTTATCATGCTAGGATTAACAGGAAAAAGCTAAAAATTTCAGAATTGCACCGTGCAATGTGGAGATATTACTGTTTGTGCATTTACAATATTCATTGATTTTTGCCATTGAAAAACATGTTTTTCATATACCAGAAATGTTTGAAGCTACTGACTGAATGAAAGGAGCTGGCATCTCACTCTCTTTGAATCTTCTTTATCATGCTAGGATTAACAGGAAAAAGCTAAAAATTTCAGAATTGCACCGTGCAATGTGGAGATATTACTGTTTGTGCATTTACAATATTCATTGATTTTTGCCATTGAAAAACATGTTTTTCATATACCAGAAATGTTTGAAGCTACTGACTGAATGAAAGGAGCTGGCATCTCACTCTCTTTGAATCTTCTTTATCATGCTAGGATTAGCAGGAAAAAGCAAAAAATTTCAGAATTGCACCGTGCAATGTGGAGATATTACTGTTTGTGCATTTACAATATTCATTGATTTTTGCCATTGAAAAACATGTTTTTCATATACCAGAAATGTTTGAAGCTACTGACTGAATGAAAGGAGCTGGCATCTCACTCTCTTTGAATCTTCTTTATCATGCTAGGATTAACAGGAAAAAGCTAAAAATTTCAGAATTGCACCGTGCAATGTGGAGATATTACTGTTTGTGCATTTACAATATTCATTGATTTTTGCCATTGAAAAACATGTTTTTCATATACCAGAAATGTTTGAAGCTACTGACTGAATGAAAGGAGCTGGCATCTCACTCTCTTTGAATCTTCTTTATCATGCTAGGATTAACAGGAAAAAGCTAAAAATTTCAGAATTGCACCGTGCAATGTGGAGATATTACTGTTTGTGCATTTACAATATTCATTGATTTTTGCCATTGAAAAACATGTTTTTCATATACCAGAAATGTTTGAAGCTACTGACTGAATGAAAGGAGCTGGCATCTCACTCTCTTTGAATCTTCTTTATCATGCTAGGATTAACAGGAAAAAGCTAAAAATTTCAGAATTGCACCGTGCAATGTGGAGATATTACTGTTTGTGCATTTACAATATTCATTGATTTTTGCCATTGAAAAACATGTTTTTCATATACCAGAAATGTTTGAAGCTACTGACTGAATGAAAGGAGCTGGCATCTCACTCTCTTTGAATCTTCTTTATCATGCTAGGATTAGCAGGAAAAAGCAAAAAATTTCAGAATTGCACCGTGCAATGTGGAGATATTACTGTTTGTGCATTTACAATATTCATTGATTTTTGCCATTGAAAAACGTCCAGAAATGTTTGAAGCTACTGACTGAATGAAAGGAGCTGGCATCTCACTCTCTTTGAATCTTCTTTATCATGCTAGGATTAACAGGAAAAAGCTAAAAATTTCAGAATTGCACCGTGCAATGTGGAGATATTACTGTTTGTGCATTTACAATATTCATTGATTTTTGCCATTGAAAAACATGTTTTTCATATACCAGAAATGTTTGAAGCTACTGACTGAATGAAAGGAGCTGGCATCTCACTCTCTTTGAATCTTCTTTATCATGCTAGGATTAACAGGAAAAAGCTAAAAATTTCAGAATTGCACCGTGCAATGTGGAGATATTACTGTTTGTGCATTTACAATATTCATTGATTTTTGCCATTGAAAAACGTCCAGAAATGTTTGAAGCTACTGACTGAATGAAAGGAGCTGGCATCTCACTCTCTTTGAATCTTCTTTATCATGCTAGGATTAACAGGAAAAAGCAAAAAATTTCAGAATTGCACCGTGCAATGTGGAGATATTACTGTTTGTGCATTTACAATATTCATTGATTTTTGCCATTGAAAAACATGTTTTTCATATACCAGAAATGTTTGAAGCTACTGACTGAATGAAAGGAGCTGGCATCTCACTCTCTTTGAATCTTCTTTATCATGCTAGGATTAGCAGGAAAAAGCAAAAAATTTCAGAATTGCACCGTGCAATGTGGAGATATTACTGTTTGTGCATTTACAATATTCATTGATTTTTGCCATTGAAAAACATGTTTTTCATATACCAGAAATGTTTGAAGCTACTGACTGAATGAAAGGAGCTGGCATCTCACTCTCTTTGAATCTTCTTTATCATGCTAGGATTAGCAGGAAAAAGCAAAAAATTTCAGAATTGCACCGTGCAATGTGGAGATATTACTGTTTGTGCATTTACAATATTCATTGATTTTTGCCATTGAAAAACATGTTTTTCATATACCAGAAATGTTTGAAGCTACTGACTGAATGAAAGGAGCTGGCATCTCACTCTCTTTGAATCTTCTTTATCATGCTAGGATTAGCAGGAAAAAGCAAAAAATTTCAGAATTGCACCGTGCAATGTGGAGATATTACTGTTTGTGCATTTACAATATTCATTGATTTTTGCCATTGAAAAACATGTTTTTCATATACCAGAAATGTTTGAAGCTACTGACTGAATGAAAGGAGCTGGCATCTCACTCTCTTTGAATCTTCTTTATCATGCTAGGATTAACAGGAAAAAGCTAAAAATTTCAGAATTGCACCGTGCAATGTGGAGATATTACTGTTTGTGCATTTACAATATTCATTGATTTTTGCCATTGAAAAACGTCCAGAAATGTTTGAAGCTACTGACTGAATGAAAGGAGCTGGCATCTCACTCTCTTTGAATCTTCTTTATCATGCTAGGATTAGCAGGAAAAAGCAAAAAATTTCAGAATTGCACCGTGCAATGTGGAGATATTACTGTTTGTGCATTTACAATATTCATTGATTTTTGCCATTGAAAAACATGTTTTTCATATACCAGAAATGTTTGAAGCTACTGACTGAATGAAAGGAGCTGGCATCTCACTCTCTTTGAATCTTCTTTATCATGCTAGGATTAACAGGAAAAAGCTAAAAATTTCAGAATTGCACCGTGCAATGTGGAGATATTACTGTTTGTGCATTTACAATATTCATTGATTTTTGCCATTGAAAAACATGTTTTTCATATACCAGAAATGTTTGAAGCTACTGACTGAATGAAAGGAGCTGGCATCTCACTCTCTTTGAATCTTCTTTATCATGCTAGGATTAACAGGAAAAAGCTAAAAATTTCAGAATTGCACCGTGCAATGTGGAGATATTACTGTTTGTGCATTTACAATATTCATTGATTTTTGCCATTGAAAAACATGTTTTTCATATACCAGAAATGTTTGAAGCTACTGACTGAATGAAAGGAGCTGGCATCTCACTCTCTTTGAATCTTCTTTATCATGCTAGGATTAGCAGGAAAAAGCAAAAAATTTCAGAATTGCACCGTGCAATGTGGAGATATTACTGTTTGTGCATTTACAATATTCATTGATTTTTGCCATTGAAAAACATGTTTTTCATATACCAGAAATGTTTGAAGCTACTGACTGAATGAAAGGAGCTGGCATCTCACTCTCTTTGAATCTTCTTTATCATGCTAGGATTAGCAGGAAAAAGCAAAAAATTTCAGAATTGCACCGTGCAATGTGGAGATATTACTGTTTGTGCATTTACAATATTCATTGATTTTTGCCATTGAAAAACATGTTTTTCATATACCAGAAATGTTTGAAGCTACTGACTGAATGAAAGGAGCTGGCATCTCACTCTCTTTGAATCTTCTTTATCATGCTAGGATTAACAGGAAAAAGCTAAAAATTTCAGAATTGCACCGTGCAATGTGGAGATATTACTGTTTGTGCATTTACAATATTCATTGATTTTTGCCATTGAAAAACATGTTTTTCATATACCAGAAATGTTTGAAGCTACTGACTGAATGAAAGGAGCTGGCATCTCACTCTCTTTGAATCTTCTTTATCATGCTAGGATTAACAGGAAAAAGCTAAAAATTTCAGAATTGCACCGTGCAATGTGGAGATATTACTGTTTGTGCATTTACAATATTCATTGATTTTTGCCATTGAAAAACGTCCAGAAATGTTTGAAGCTACTGACTGAATGAAAGGAGCTGGCATCTCACTCTCTTTGAATCTTCTTTATCATGCTAGGATTAGCAGGAAAAAGCAAAAAATTTCAGAATTGCACCGTGCAATGTGGAGATATTACTGTTTGTGCATTTACAATATTCATTGATTTTTGCCATTGAAAAACGTCCAGAAATGTTTGAAGCTACTGACTGAATGAAAGGAGCTGGCATCTCACTCTCTTTGAATCTTCTTTATCATGCTAGGATTAGCAGGAAAAAGCAAAAAATTTCAGAATTGCACCGTGCAATGTGGAGATATTACTGTTTGTGCATTTACAATATTCATTGATTTTTGCCATTGAAAAACATGTTTTTCATATACCAGAAATGTTTGAAGCTACTGACTGAATGAAAGGAGCTGGCATCTCACTCTCTTTGAATCTTCTTTATCATGCTAGGATTAGCAGGAAAAAGCAAAAAATTTCAGAATTGCACCGTGCAATGTGGAGATATTACTGTTTGTGCATTTACAATATTCATTGATTTTTGCCATTGAAAAACATGTTTTTCATATACCAGAAATGTTTGAAGCTACTGACTGAATGAAAGGAGCTGGCATCTCACTCTCTTTGAATCTTCTTTATCATGCTAGGATTAACAGGAAAAAGCTAAAAATTTCAGAATTGCACCGTGCAATGTGGAGATATTACTGTTTGTGCATTTACAATATTCATTGATTTTTGCCATTGAAAAACATGTTTTTCATATACCAGAAATGTTTGAAGCTACTGACTGAATGAAAGGAGCTGGCATCTCACTCTCTTTGAATCTTCTTTATCATGCTAGGATTAACAGGAAAAAGCTAAAAATTTCAGAATTGCACCGTGCAATGTGGAGATATTACTGTTTGTGCATTTACAATATTCATTGATTTTTGCCATTGAAAAACATGTTTTTCATATACCAGAAATGTTTGAAGCTACTGACTGAATGAAAGGAGCTGGCATCTCACTCTCTTTGAATCTTCTTTATCATGCTAGGATTAACAGGAAAAAGCTAAAAATTTCAGAATTGCACCGTGCAATGTGGAGATATTACTGTTTGTGCATTTACAATATTCATTGATTTTTGCCATTGAAAAACATGTTTTTCATATACCAGAAATGTTTGAAGCTACTGACTGAATGAAAGGAGCTGGCATCTCACTCTCTTTGAATCTTCTTTATCATGCTAGGATTAGCAGGAAAAAGCAAAAAATTTCAGAATTGCACCGTGCAATGTGGAGATATTACTGTTTGTGCATTTACAATATTCATTGATTTTTGCCATTGAAAAACATGTTTTTCATATACCAGAAATGTTTGAAGCTACTGACTGAATGAAAGGAGCTGGCATCTCACTCTCTTTGAATCTTCTTTATCATGCTAGGATTAACAGGAAAAAGCTAAAAATTTCAGAATTGCACCGTGCAATGTGGAGATATTACTGTTTGTGCATTTACAATATTCATTGATTTTTGCCATTGAAAAACATGTTTTTCATATACCAGAAATGTTTGAAGCTACTGACTGAATGAAAGGAGCTGGCATCTCACTCTCTTTGAATCTTCTTTATCATGCTAGGATTAACAGGAAAAAGCTAAAAATTTCAGAATTGCACCGTGCAATGTGGAGATATTACTGTTTGTGCATTTACAATATTCATTGATTTTTGCCATTGAAAAACATGTTTTTCATATACCAGAAATGTTTGAAGCTACTGACTGAATGAAAGGAGCTGGCATCTCACTCTCTTTGAATCTTCTTTATCATGCTAGGATTAACAGGAAAAAGCTAAAAATTTCAGAATTGCACCGTGCAATGTGGAGATATTACTGTTTGTGCATTTACAATATTCATTGATTTTTGCCATTGAAAAACATGTTTTTCATATACCAGAAATGTTTGAAGCTACTGACTGAATGAAAGGAGCTGGCATCTCACTCTCTTTGAATCTTCTTTATCATGCTAGGATTAGCAGGAAAAAGCAAAAAATTTCAGAATTGCACCGTGCAATGTGGAGATATTACTGTTTGTGCATTTACAATATTCATTGATTTTTGCCATTGAAAAACGTCCAGAAATGTTTGAAGCTACTGACTGAATGAAAGGAGCTGGCATCTCACTCTCTTTGAATCTTCTTTATCATGCTAGGATTAACAGGAAAAAGCTAAAAATTTCAGAATTGCACCGTGCAATGTGGAGATATTACTGTTTGTGCATTTACAATATTCATTGATTTTTGCCATTGAAAAACATGTTTTTCATATACCAGAAATGTTTGAAGCTACTGACTGAATGAAAGGAGCTGGCATCTCACTCTCTTTGAATCTTCTTTATCATGCTAGGATTAACAGGAAAAAGCTAAAAATTTCAGAATTGCACCGTGCAATGTGGAGATATTACTGTTTGTGCATTTACAATATTCATTGATTTTTGCCATTGAAAAACGTCCAGAAATGTTTGAAGCTACTGACTGAATGAAAGGAGCTGGCATCTCACTCTCTTTGAATCTTCTTTATCATGCTAGGATTAACAGGAAAAAGCAAAAAATTTCAGAATTGCACCGTGCAATGTGGAGATATTACTGTTTGTGCATTTACAATATTCATTGATTTTTGCCATTGAAAAACATGTTTTTCATATACCAGAAATGTTTGAAGCTACTGACTGAATGAAAGGAGCTGGCATCTCACTCTCTTTGAATCTTCTTTATCATGCTAGGATTAGCAGGAAAAAGCAAAAAATTTCAGAATTGCACCGTGCAATGTGGAGATATTACTGTTTGTGCATTTACAATATTCATTGATTTTTGCCATTGAAAAACATGTTTTTCATATACCAGAAATGTTTGAAGCTACTGACTGAATGAAAGGAGCTGGCATCTCACTCTCTTTGAATCTTCTTTATCATGCTAGGATTAGCAGGAAAAAGCAAAAAATTTCAGAATTGCACCGTGCAATGTGGAGATATTACTGTTTGTGCATTTACAATATTCATTGATTTTTGCCATTGAAAAACATGTTTTTCATATACCAGAAATGTTTGAAGCTACTGACTGAATGAAAGGAGCTGGCATCTCACTCTCTTTGAATCTTCTTTATCATGCTAGGATTAGCAGGAAAAAGCAAAAAATTTCAGAATTGCACCGTGCAATGTGGAGATATTACTGTTTGTGCATTTACAATATTCATTGATTTTTGCCATTGAAAAACATGTTTTTCATATACCAGAAATGTTTGAAGCTACTGACTGAATGAAAGGAGCTGGCATCTCACTCTCTTTGAATCTTCTTTATCATGCTAGGATTAACAGGAAAAAGCTAAAAATTTCAGAATTGCACCGTGCAATGTGGAGATATTACTGTTTGTGTATTTACAATATTCATTGATTTTTGCCATTGAAAAACGTCCAGAAATGTTTGAAGCTACTGACTGAATGAAAGGAGCTGGCATCTCACTCTCTTTGAATCTTCTTTATCATGCTAGGATTAGCAGGAAAAAGCAAAAAATTTCAGAATTGCACCGTGCAATGTGGAGATATTACTGTTTGTGCATTTACAATATTCATTGATTTTTGCCATTGAAAAACATGTTTTTCATATACCAGAAATGTTTGAAGCTACTGACTGAATGAAAGGAGCTGGCATCTCACTCTCTTTGAATCTTCTTTATCATGCTAGGATTAACAGGAAAAAGCTAAAAATTTCAGAATTGCACCGTGCAATGTGGAGATATTACTGTTTGTGCATTTACAATATTCATTGATTTTTGCCATTGAAAAACATGTTTTTCATATACCAGAAATGTTTGAAGCTACTGACTGAATGAAAGGAGCTGGCATCTCACTCTCTTTGAATCTTCTTTATCATGCTAGGATTAACAGGAAAAAGCTAAAAATTTCAGAATTGCACCGTGCAATGTGGAGATATTACTGTTTGTGCATTTACAATATTCATTGATTTTTGCCATTGAAAAACATGTTTTTCATATACCAGAAATGTTTGAAGCTACTGACTGAATGAAAGGAGCTGGCATCTCACTCTCTTTGAATCTTCTTTATCATGCTAGGATTAGCAGGAAAAAGCAAAAAATTTCAGAATTGCACCGTGCAATGTGGAGATATTACTGTTTGTGCATTTACAATATTCATTGATTTTTGCCATTGAAAAACATGTTTTTCATATACCAGAAATGTTTGAAGCTACTGACTGAATGAAAGGAGCTGGCATCTCACTCTCTTTGAATCTTCTTTATCATGCTAGGATTAGCAGGAAAAAGCAAAAAATTTCAGAATTGCACCGTGCAATGTGGAGATATTACTGTTTGTGCATTTACAATATTCATTGATTTTTGCCATTGAAAAACATGTTTTTCATATACCAGAAATGTTTGAAGCTACTGACTGAATGAAAGGAGCTGGCATCTCACTCTCTTTGAATCTTCTTTATCATGCTAGGATTAACAGGAAAAAGCTAAAAATTTCAGAATTGCACCGTGCAATGTGGAGATATTACTGTTTGTGCATTTACAATATTCATTGATTTTTGCCATTGAAAAACATGTTTTTCATATACCAGAAATGTTTGAAGCTACTGACTGAATGAAAGGAGCTGGCATCTCACTCTCTTTGAATCTTCTTTATCATGCTAGGATTAACAGGAAAAAGCTAAAAATTTCAGAATTGCACCGTGCAATGTGGAGATATTACTGTTTGTGCATTTACAATATTCATTGATTTTTGCCATTGAAAAACGTCCAGAAATGTTTGAAGCTACTGACTGAATGAAAGGAGCTGGCATCTCACTCTCTTTGAATCTTCTTTATCATGCTAGGATTAGCAGGAAAAAGCAAAAAATTTCAGAATTGCACCGTGCAATGTGGAGATATTACTGTTTGTGCATTTACAATATTCATTGATTTTTGCCATTGAAAAACGTCCAGAAATGTTTGAAGCTACTGACTGAATGAAAGGAGCTGGCATCTCACTCTCTTTGAATCTTCTTTATCATGCTAGGATTAGCAGGAAAAATCAAAAAATTTCAGAATTGCACCGTGCAATGTGGAGATATTACTGTTTGTGCATTTACAATATTCATTGATTTTTGCCATTGAAAAACATGTTTTTCATATACCAGAAATGTTTGAAGCTACTGACTGAATGAAAGGAGCTGGCATCTCACTCTCTTTGAATCTTCTTTATCATGCTAGGATTAGCAGGAAAAAGCAAAAAATTTCAGAATTGCACCGTGCAATGTGGAGATATTACTGTTTGTGCATTTACAATATTCATTGATTTTTGCCATTGAAAAACATGTTTTTCATATACCAGAAATGTTTGAAGCTACTGACTGAATGAAAGGAGCTGGCATCTCACTCTCTTTGAATCTTCTTTATCATGCTAGGATTAACAGGAAAAAGCTAAAAATTTCAGAATTGCACCGTGCAATGTGGAGATATTACTGTTTGTGCATTTACAATATTCATTGATTTTTGCCATTGAAAAACATGTTTTTCATATACCAGAAATGTTTGAAGCTACTGACTGAATGAAAGGAGCTGGCATCTCACTCTCTTTGAATCTTCTTTATCATGCTAGGATTAGCAGGAAAAAGCTAAAAATTTCAGAATTGCACCGTGCAATGTGGAGATATTACTGTTTGTGCATTTACAATATTCATTGATTTTTGCCATTGAAAAACGTCCAGAAATGTTTGAAGCTACTGACTGAATGAAAGGAGCTGGCATCTCACTCTCTTTGAATCTTCTTTATCATGCTAGGATTAGCAGGAAAAAGCAAAAAATTTCAGAATTGCACCGTGCAATGTGGAGATATTACTGTTTGTGCATTTACAATATTCATTGATTTTTGCCATTGAAAAACGTCCAGAAATGTTTGAAGCTACTGACTGAATGAAAGGAGCTGGCATCTCACTCTCTTTGAATCTTCTTTATCATGCTAGGATTAACAGGAAAAAGCTAAAAATTTCAGAATTGCACCGTGCAATGTGGAGATATTACTGTTTGTGCATTTACAATATTCATTGATTTTTGCCATTGAAAAACATGTTTTTCATATACCAGAAATGTTTGAAGCTACTGACTGAATGAAAGGAGCTGGCATCTCACTCTCTTTGAATCTTCTTTATCATGCTAGGATTAACAGGAAAAAGCAAAAAATTTCAGAATTGCACCGTGCAATGTGGAGATATTACTGTTTGTGCATTTACAATATTCATTGATTTTTGCCATTGAAAAACGTCCAGAAATGTTTGAAGCTACTGACTGAATGAAAGGAGCTGGCATCTCACTCTCTTTGAATCTTCTTTATCATGCTAGGATTAACAGGAAAAAGCAAAAAATTTCAGAATTGCACCGTGCAATGTGGAGATATTACTGTTTGTGCATTTACAATATTCATTGATTTTTGCCATTGAAAAACGTCCAGAAATGTTTGAAGCTACTGACTGAATGAAAGGAGCTGGCATCTCACTCTCTTTGAATCTTCTTTATCATGCTAGGATTAACAGGAAAAAGCTAAAAATTTCAGAATTGCACCGTGCAATGTGGAGATATTACTGTTTGTGCATTTACAATATTCATTGATTTTTGCCATTGAAAAACATGTTTTTCATATACCAGAAATGTTTGAAGCTACTGACTGAATGAAAGGAGCTGGCATCTCACTCTCTTTGAATCTTCTTTATCATGCTAGGATTAACAGGAAAAAGCAAAAAATTTCAGAATTGCACCGTGCAATGTGGAGATATTACTGTTTGTGCATTTACAATATTCATTGATTTTTGCCATTGAAAAACGTCCAGAAATGTTTGAAGCTACTGACTGAATGAAAGGAGCTGGCATCTCACTCTCTTTGAATCTTCTTTATCATGCTAGGATTAACAGGAAAAAGCTAAAAATTTCAGAATTGCACCGTGCAATGTGGAGATATTACTGTTTGTGCATTTACAATATTCATTGATTTTTGCCATTGAAAAACATGTTTTTCATATACCAGAAATGTTTGAAGCTACTGACTGAATGAAAGGAGCTGGCATCTCACTCTCTTTGAATCTTCTTTATCATGCTAGGATTAACAGGAAAAAGCTAAAAATTTCAGAATTGCATCGTGCAATGTGGAGATATTACTGTTTGTGCATTTACAATATTCATTGATTTTTGCCATTGAAAAACATGTTTTTCATATACCAGAAATGTTTGAAGCTACTGACTGAATGAAAGGAGCTGGCATCTCACTCTCTTTGAATCTTCTTTATCATGCTAGGATTAGCAGGAAAAAGCAAAAAATTTCAGAATTGCACCGTGCAATGTGGAGATATTACTGTTTGTGCATTTACAATATTCATTGATTTTTGCCATTGAAAAACGTCCAGAAATGTTTGAAGCTACTGACTGAATGAAAGGAGCTGGCATCTCACTCTCTTTGAATCTTCTTTATCATGCTAGGATTAGCAGGAAAAAGCTAAAAATTTCAGAATTGCACCGTGCAATGTGGAGATATTACTGTTTGTGCATTTACAATATTCATTGATTTTTGCCATTGAAAAACGTCCAGAAATGTTTGAAGCTACTGACTGAATGAAAGGAGCTGGCATCTCACTCTCTTTGAATCTTCTTTATCATGCTAGGATTAACAGGAAAAAGCTAAAAATTTCAGAATTGCACCGTGCAATGTGGAGATATTACTGTTTGTGCATTTACAATATTCATTGATTTTTGCCATTGAAAAACATGTTTTTCATATACCAGAAATGTTTGAAGCTACTGACTGAATGAAAGGAGCTGGCATCTCACTCTCTTTGAATCTTCTTTATCATGCTAGGATTAACAGGAAAAAGCTAAAAATTTCAGAATTGCACCGTGCAATGTGGAGATATTACTGTTTGTGCATTTACAATATTCATTGATTTTTGCCATTGAAAAACATGTTTTTCATATACCAGAAATGTTTGAAGCTACTGACTGAATGAAAGGAGCTGGCATCTCACTCTCTTTGAATCTTCTTTATCATGCTAGGATTAGCAGGAAAAAGCAAAAAATTTCAGAATTGCACCGTGCAATGTGGAGATATTACTGTTTGTGCATTTACAATATTCATTGATTTTTGCCATTGAAAAACGTCCAGAAATGTTTGAAGCTACTGACTGAATGAAAGGAGCTGGCATCTCACTCTCTTTGAATCTTCTTTATCATGCTAGGATTAGCAGGAAAAAGCAAAAAATTTCAGAATTGCACCGTGCAATGTGGAGATATTACTGTTTGTGCATTTACAATATTCATTGATTTTTGCCATTGAAAAACATGTTTTTCATATACCAGAAATGTTTGAAGCTACTGACTGAATGAAAGGAGCTGGCATCTCACTCTCTTTGAATCTTCTTTATCATGCTAGGATTAACAGGAAAAAGCAAAAAATTTCAGAATTGCACCGTGCAATGTGGAGATATTACTGTTTGTGCATTTACAATATTCATTGATTTTTGCCATTGAAAAACGTCCAGAAATGTTTGAAGCTACTGACTGAATGAAAGGAGCTGGCATCTCACTCTCTTTGAATCTTCTTTATCATGCTAGGATTAACAGGAAAAAGCAAAAAATTTCAGAATTGCACCGTGCAATGTGGAGATATTACTGTTTGTGCATTTACAATATTCATTGATTTTTGCCATTGAAAAACGTCCAGAAATGTTTGAAGCTACTGACTGAATGAAAGGAGCTGGCATCTCACTCTCTTTGAATCTTCTTTATCATGCTAGGATTAACAGGAAAAAGCTAAAAATTTCAGAATTGCACCGTGCAATGTGGAGATATTACTGTTTGTGCATTTACAATATTCATTGATTTTTGCCATTGAAAAACATGTTTTTCATATACCAGAAATGTTTGAAGCTACTGACTGAATGAAAGGAGCTGGCATCTCACTCTCTTTGAATCTTCTTTATCATGCTAGGATTAACAGGAAAAAGCAAAAAATTTCAGAATTGCACCGTGCAATGTGGAGATATTACTGTTTGTGCATTTACAATATTCATTGATTTTTGCCATTGAAAAACGTCCAGAAATGTTTGAAGCTACTGACTGAATGAAAGGAGCTGGCATCTCACTCTCTTTGAATCTTCTTTATCATGCTAGGATTAACAGGAAAAAGCTAAAAATTTCAGAATTGCACCGTGCAATGTGGAGATATTACTGTTTGTGCATTTACAATATTCATTGATTTTTGCCATTGAAAAACATGTTTTTCATATACCAGAAATGTTTGAAGCTACTGACTGAATGAAAGGAGCTGGCATCTCACTCTCTTTGAATCTTCTTTATCATGCTAGGATTAACAGGAAAAAGCTAAAAATTTCAGAATTGCACCGTGCAATGTGGAGATATTACTGTTTGTGCATTTACAATATTCATTGATTTTTGCCATTGAAAAACATGTTTTTCATATACCAGAAATGTTTGAAGCTACTGACTGAATGAAAGGAGCTGGCATCTCACTCTCTTTGAATCTTCTTTATCATGCTAGGATTAGCAGGAAAAAGCAAAAAATTTCAGAATTGCACCGTGCAATGTGGAGATATTACTGTTTGTGCATTTACAATATTCATTGATTTTTGCCATTGAAAAACGTCCAGAAATGTTTGAAGCTACTGACTGAATGAAAGGAGCTGGCATCTCACTCTCTTTGAATCTTCTTTATCATGCTAGGATTAGCAGGAAAAAGCTAAAAATTTCAGAATTGCACCGTGCAATGTGGAGATATTACTGTTTGTGCATTTACAATATTCATTGATTTTTGCCATTGAAAAACGTCCAGAAATGTTTGAAGCTACTGACTGAATGAAAGGAGCTGGCATCTCACTCTCTTTGAATCTTCTTTATCATGCTAGGATTAACAGGAAAAAGCTAAAAATTTCAGAATTGCACCGTGCAATGTGGAGATATTACTGTTTGTGCATTTACAATATTCATTGATTTTTGCCATTGAAAAACATGTTTTTCATATACCAGAAATGTTTGAAGCTACTGACTGAATGAAAGGAGCTGGCATCTCACTCTCTTTGAATCTTCTTTATCATGCTAGGATTAACAGGAAAAAGCTAAAAATTTCAGAATTGCACCGTGCAATGTGGAGATATTACTGTTTGTGCATTTACAATATTCATTGATTTTTGCCATTGAAAAACATGTTTTTCATATACCAGAAATGTTTGAAGCTACTGACTGAATGAAAGGAGCTGGCATCTCACTCTCTTTGAATCTTCTTTATCATGCTAGGATTAGCAGGAAAAAGCAAAAAATTTCAGAATTGCACCGTGCAATGTGGAGATATTACTGTTTGTGCATTTACAATATTCATTGATTTTTGCCATTGAAAAACGTCCAGAAATGTTTGAAGCTACTGACTGAATGAAAGGAGCTGGCATCTCACTCTCTTTGAATCTTCTTTATCATGCTAGGATTAGCAGGAAAAAGCAAAAAATTTCAGAATTGCACCGTGCAATGTGGAGATATTACTGTTTGTGCATTTACAATATTCATTGATTTTTGCCATTGAAAAACATGTTTTTCATATACCAGAAATGTTTGAAGCTACTGACTGAATGAAAGGAGCTGGCATCTCACTCTCTTTGAATCTTCTTTATCATGCTAGGATTAACAGGAAAAAGCAAAAAATTTCAGAATTGCACCGTGCAATGTGGAGATATTACTGTTTGTGCATTTACAATATTCATTGATTTTTGCCATTGAAAAACGTCCAGAAATGTTTGAAGCTACTGACTGAATGAAAGGAGCTGGCATCTCACTCTCTTTGAATCTTCTTTATCATGCTAGGATTAACAGGAAAAAGCAAAAAATTTCAGAATTGCACCGTGCAATGTGGAGATATTACTGTTTGTGCATTTACAATATTCATTGATTTTTGCCATTGAAAAACGTCCAGAAATGTTTGAAGCTACTGACTGAATGAAAGGAGCTGGCATCTCACTCTCTTTGAATCTTCTTTATCATGCTAGGATTAACAGGAAAAAGCTAAAAATTTCAGAATTGCACCGTGCAATGTGGAGATATTACTGTTTGTGCATTTACAATATTCATTGATTTTTGCCATTGAAAAACATGTTTTTCATATACCAGAAATGTTTGAAGCTACTGACTGAATGAAAGGAGCTGGCATCTCACTCTCTTTGAATCTTCTTTATCATGCTAGGATTAACAGGAAAAAGCAAAAAATTTCAGAATTGCACCGTGCAATGTGGAGATATTACTGTTTGTGCATTTACAATATTCATTGATTTTTGCCATTGAAAAACGTCCAGAAATGTTTGAAGCTACTGACTGAATGAAAGGAGCTGGCATCTCACTCTCTTTGAATCTTCTTTATCATGCTAGGATTAACAGGAAAAAGCTAAAAATTTCAGAATTGCACCGTGCAATGTGGAGATATTACTGTTTGTGCATTTACAATATTCATTGATTTTTGCCATTGAAAAACATGTTTTTCATATACCAGAAATGTTTGAAGCTACTGACTGAATGAAAGGAGCTGGCATCTCACTCTCTTTGAATCTTCTTTATCATGCTAGGATTAACAGGAAAAAGCTAAAAATTTCAGAATTGCACCGTGCAATGTGGAGATATTACTGTTTGTGCATTTACAATATTCATTGATTTTTGCCATTGAAAAACATGTTTTTCATATACCAGAAATGTTTGAAGCTACTGACTGAATGAAAGGAGCTGGCATCTCACTCTCTTTGAATCTTCTTTATCATGCTAGGATTAACAGGAAAAAGCAAAAAATTTCAGAATTGCACCGTGCAATGTGGAGATATTACTGTTTGTGCATTTACAATATTCATTGATTTTTGCCATTGAAAAACGTCCAGAAATGTTTGAAGCTACTGACTGAATGAAAGGAGCTGGCATCTCACTCTCTTTGAATCTTCTTTATCATGCTAGGATTAACAGGAAAAAGCTGAAAATTTCAGAATTGCACCGTGCAATGTGGAGATATTACTGTTTGTGCATTTACAATATTCATTGATTTTTGCCATTGAAAAACATGTTTTTCATATACCAGAAATGTTTGAAGCTACTGACTGAATGAAAGGAGCTGGCATCTCACTCTCTTTGAATCTTCTTTATCATGCTAGGATTAACAGGAAAAAGCTAAAAATTTCAGAATTGCACCGTGCAATGTGGAGATATTACTGTTTGTGCATTTACAATATTCATTGATTTTTGCCATTGAAAAACGTCCAGAAATGTTTGAAGCTACTGACTGAATGAAAGGAGCTGGCATCTCACTCTCTTTGAATCTTCTTTATCATGCTAGGATTAACAGGAAAAAGCAAAAAATTTCAGAATTGCACCGTGCAATGTGGAGATATTACTGTTTGTGCATTTACAATATTCATTGATTTTTGCCATTGAAAAACATGTTTTTCATATACCAGAAATGTTTGAAGCTACTGACTGAATGAAAGGAGCTGGCATCTCACTCTCTTTGAATCTTCTTTATCATGCTAGGATTAACAGGAAAAAGCAAAAAATTTCAGAATTGCACCTTGCAATGTGGAGATATTACTGTTTGTGCATTTACAATATTCATTGATTTTTGCCATTGAAAAACGTCCAGAAATGTTTGAAGCTACTGACTGAATGAAAGGAGCTGGCATCTCACTCTCTTTGAATCTTTATCATGCTAGGATTAGCAGGAAAAAGCAAAAAATTTCAGAATTGCACCGTGCAATGTGGAGATATTACTGTTTGTGCATTTACAATATTCATTGATTTTTGCCATTGAAAAACATGTTTTTCATATACCAGAAATGTTTGAAGCTACTGACTGAATGAAAGGAGCTGGCATCTCACTCTCTTTGAATCTTCTTTATCATGCTAGGATTAGCAGGAAAAAGCTAAAAATTTCAGAATTGCACCGTGCAATGTGGAGATATTACTGTTTGTGCATTTACAATATTCATTGATTTTTGCCATTGAAAAACATGTTTTTCAATGGCAAAAATCAATGAATATTGTAAATGCACAAACAGTAATATCTCCACATTGCACGGTGCAATTCTGAAATTTTTAGCTTTTTCCTGTTAATCCTAGCATGATAAAGAAGATTCAAAGAGAGTGAGATGACAGCTCCTTTCATTCAGTCAGTAGCTTCAAACATTTCTGGACGTTTTTCAATGGCAAAAATCAATGAATATTGTAAATGCACAAACAGTAATATCTCCACATTGCACGGTGCAATTCTGAAATTTTTTGCTTTTTCCTGCTAATCCTAGCATGATAAAGAAGATTCAAAGTGAGTGAGATGCCAGCTCCTTTCATTCAGTCAGTAGCTTCAAACATTTCTGGACGTTTTTCAATGGCAAAAATCAATGAATATTGTAAATGCACAAACAGTAATATCTCCACATTGCACGGTGCAATTCTGAAATTTTTAGCTTTTTCCTGCTAATCCTAGCATGATAAAGAAGATTCAAAGAGAGTGAGATGCCAGCTCCTTTCATTCAGTCAGTAGCTTCAAACATTTCTGGTATATGAAAAACATGTTTTTCAATGGCAAAAATCAATGAATATTGTAAATGCACAAACAGTAATATCTCCACATTGCACGGTGCAATTCTGAAATTTTTTGCTTTTTCCTGTTAATCCTAGCATGATAAAGAAGATTCAAAGAGAGTGAGATGCCAGCTCCTTTCATTCAGTCAGTAGCTTCAAACATTTCTGGTATATGAAAAACATGTTTTTCAATGGCAAAAATCAATGAATATTGTAAATGCACAAACAGTAATATCTCCACATTGCACGGTGCAATTCTGAAATTTTTTGCTTTTTCCTGTTAATCCTAGCATGATAAAGAAGATTCAAAGAGAGTGAGATGCCAGCTCCTTTCATTCAGTCAGTAGCTTCAAACATTTCTGGTATATGAAAAACATGTTTTTCAATGGCAAAAATCAATGAATATTGTAAATGCACAAACAGTAATATCTCCACATTGCACGGTGCAATTCTGAAATTTTTTGCTTTTTCCTGTTAATCCTAGCATGATAAAGAAGATTCAAAGAGAGTGAGATGCCAGCTCCTTTCATTCAGTCAGTAGCTTCAAACATTTCTGGTATATGAAAAACATGTTTTTCAATGGCAAAAATCAATGAATATTGTAAATGCACAAACAGTAATATCTCCACATTGCACGGTGCAATTCTGAAATTTTTAGCTTTTTCCTGCTAATCCTAGCATGATAAAGAAGATTCAAAGAGAGTGAGATGCCAGCTCCTTTCATTCAGTCAGTAGCTTCAAACATTTCTGGTATATGAAAAACATGTTTTTCAATGGCAAAAATCAATGAATATTGTAAATGCACAAACAGTAATATCTCCACATTGCACGGTGCAATTCTGAAATTTTTTGCTTTTTCCTGCTAATCCTAGCATGATAAAGAAGATTCAAAGAGAGTGAGATGCCAGCTCCTTTCATTCAGTCAGTAGCTTCAAACATTTCTGGACGTTTTTCAATGGCAAAAATCAATGAATATTGTAAATGCACAAACAGTAATATCTCCACATTGCACGGTGCAATTCTGAAATTTTTTGCTTTTTCCTGCTAATCCTAGCATGATAAAGAAGATTCAAAGAGAGTGAGATGCCAGCTCCTTTCATTCAGTCAGTAGCTTCAAACATTTCTGGTATATGAAAAACATGTTTTTCAATGGCAAAAATCAATGAATATTGTAAATGCACAAACAGTAATATCTCCACATTGCACGGTGCAATTCTGAAATTTTTTGCTTTTTCCTGCTAATCCTAGCATGATAAAGAAGATTCAAAGAGAGTGAGATGCCAGCTCCTTTCATTCAGTCAGTAGCTTCAAACATTTCTGGACGTTTTTCAATGGCAAAAATCAATGAATATTGTAAATGCACAAACAGTAATATCTCCACATTGCACGGTGCAATTCTGAAATTTTTTGCTTTTTCCTGCTAATCCTAGCATGATAAAGAAGATTCAAAGAGAGTGAGATGCCAGCTCCTTTCATTCAGTCAGTAGCTTCAAACATTTCTGGACGTTTTTCAATGGCAAAAATCAATGAATATTGTAAATGCACAAACAGTAATATCTCCACATTGCACGGTGCAATTCTGAAATTTTTAGCTTTTTCCTGTTAATCCTAGCATGATAAAGAAGATTCAAAGAGAGTGAGATGCCAGCTCCTTTCATTCAGTCAGTAGCTTCAAACATTTCTGGTATATGAAAAACATGTTTTTCAATGGCAAAAATCAATGAATATTGTAAATGCACAAACAGTAATATCTCCACATTGCACGGTGCAATTCTGAAATTTTTAGCTTTTTCCTGTTAATCCTAGCATGATAAAGAAGATTCAAAGAGAGTGAGATGCCAGCTCCTTTCATTCAGTCAGTAGCTTCAAACATTTCTGGTATATGAAAAACATGTTTTTCAATGGCAAAAATCAATGAATATTGTAAATGCACAAACAGTAATATCTCCACATTGCACGGTGCAATTCTGAAATTTTTAGCTTTTTCCTGTTAATCCTAGCATGATAAAGAAGATTCAAAGAGAGTGAGATGCCAGCTCCTTTCATTCAGTCAGTAGCTTCAAACATTTCTGGACGTTTTTCAATGGCAAAAATCAATGAATATTGTAAATGCACAAACAGTAATATCTCCACATTGCACGGTGCAATTCTGAAATTTTTAGCTTTTTCCTGTTAATCCTAGCATGATAAAGAAGATTCAAAGAGAGTGAGATGCCAGCTCCTTTCATTCAGTCAGTAGCTTCAAACATTTCTGGTATATGAAAAACATGTTTTTCAATGGCAAAAATCAATGAATATTGTAAATGCACAAACAGTAATATCTCCACATTGCACGGTGCAATTCTGAAATTTTTAGCTTTTTCCTGTTAATCCTAGCATGATAAAGAAGATTCAAAGAGAGTGAGATGCCAGCTCCTTTCATTCAGTCAGTAGCTTCAAACATTTCTGGTATATGAAAAACATGTTTTTCAATGGCAAAAATCAATGAATATTGTAAATGCACAAACAGTAATATCTCCACATTGCACGGTGCAATTCTGAAATTTTTAGCTTTTTCCTGTTAATCCTAGCATGATAAAGAAGATTCAAAGAGAGTGAGATGCCAGCTCCTTTCATTCAGTCAGTAGCTTCAAACATTTCTGGTATATGAAAAACATGTTTTTCAATGGCAAAAATCAATGAATATTGTAAATGCACAAACAGTAATATCTCCACATTGCACGGTGCAATTCTGAAATTTTTTGCTTTTTCCTGCTAATCCTAGCATGATAAAGAAGATTCAAAGAGAGTGAGATGCCAGCTCCTTTCATTCAGTCAGTAGCTTCAAACATTTCTGGACGTTTTTCAATGGCAAAAATCAATGAATATTGTAAATGCACAAACAGTAATATCTCCACATTGCACAGTGCAATTCTGAAATTTTTAGCTTTTTCCTGTTAATCCTAGCATGATAAAGAAGATTCAAAGAGAGTGAGATGCCAGCTCCTTTCATTCAGTCAGTAGCTTCAAACATTTCTGGTATATGAAAAACATGTTTTTCAATGGCAAAAATCAATGAATATTGTAAATGCACAAACAGTAATATCTCCACATTGCACGGTGCAATTCTGAAATTTTTTGCTTTTTCCTGTTAATCCTAGCATGATAAAGAAGATTCAAAGAGAGTGAGATGCCAGCTCCTTTCATTCAGTCAGTAGCTTCAAACATTTCTGGTATATGAAAAACATGTTTTTCAATGGCAAAAATCAATGAATATTGTAAATGCACAAACAGTAATATCTCCACATTGCACGGTGCAATTCTGAAATTTTTTGCTTTTTCCTGTTAATCCTAGCATGATAAAGAAGATTCAAAGAGAGTGAGATGCCAGCTCCTTTCATTCAGTCAGTAGCTTCAAACATTTCTGG
>NW_027371416.1:0-27555 GCF_046119375.1 Phyllobates terribilis
ATTTTTAGCTTTTTCCTGTTAATCCTAGCATGATAAAGAAGATTCAAAGAGAGTGAGATGCCAGCTCCTTTCATTCAGTCAGTAGCTTCAAACATTTCTGGTATATGAAAAACATGTTTTTCAATGGCAAAAATCAATGAATATTGTAAATGCACAAACAGTAATATCTCCACATTGCACGGTGCAATTCTGAAATTTTTAGCTTTTTCCTGTTAATCCTAGCATGATAAAGAAGATTCAAAGAGAGTGAGATGCCAGCTCCTTTCATTCAGTCAGTAGCTTCAAACATTTCTGGTATATGAAAAACATGTTTTTCAATGGCAAAAATCAATGAATATTGTAAATGCACAAACAGTAATATCTCCACATTGCACGGTGCAATTCTGAAATTTTTTGCTTTTTCCTGCTAATCCTAGCATGATAAAGAAGATTCAAAGAGAGTGAGATGCCAGCTCCTTTCATTCAGTCAGTAGCTTCAAACATTTCTGGTATATGAAAAACATGTTTTTCAATGGCAAAAATCAATGAATATTGTAAATGCACAAACAGTAATATCTCCACATTGCACGGTGCAATTCTGAAATTTTTAGCTTTTTCCTGTTAATCCTAGCATGATAAAGAAGATTCAAAGAGAGTGAGATGCCAGCTCCTTTCATTCAGTCAGTAGCTTCAAACATTTCTGGTATATGAAAAACATGTTTTTCAATGGCAAAAATCAATGAATATTGTAAATGCACAAACAGTAATATCTCCACATTGCACGGTGCAATTCTGAAATTTTTTGCTTTTTCCTGCTAATCCTAGCATGATAAAGAAGATTCAAAGAGAGTGAGATGCCAGCTCCTTTCATTCAGTCAGTAGCTTCAAACATTTCTGGTATATGAAAAACATGTTTTTCAATGGCAAAAATCAATGAATATTGTAAATGCACAAACATTAATATCTCCACATTGCAAGGTGCAATTCTGAAATTTTTAGCTTTTTCCTGTTAATCCTAGCATGATAAAGAAGATTCAAAGAGAGTGAGATGCCAGCTCCTTTCATTCAGTCAGTAGCTTCAAACATTTCTGGTATATGAAAAACATGTTTTTCAATGGCAAAAATCAATGAATATTGTAAATGCACAAACAGTAATATCTCCACATTGCACTGTGCAATTCTGAAATTTTTAGCTTTTTCCTGTTAATCCTAGCATGATAAAGAAGATTCAAAGAGAGTGAGATGCCAGCTCCTTTCATTCAGTCAGTAGCTTCAAACATTTCTGGTATATGAAAAACATGTTTTTCAATGGCAAAAATCAATGAATATTGTAAATGCACAAACAGTAATATCTCCACATTGCACGGTGCAATTCTGAAATTTTTTGCTTTTTCCTGCTAATCCTAGCATGATAAAGAAGATTCAAAGAGAGTGAGATGGCAGCTCCTTTCATTCAGTCAGTAGCTTCAAACATTTCTGGTATATGAAAAACATGTTTTTCAATGGCAAAAATCAATGAATATTGTAAATGCACAAACAGTAATATCTCCACATTGCACGGTGCAATTCTGAAATTTTTAGCTTTTTCCTGTTAATCCTAGCATGATAAAGAAGATTCAAAGAGAGTGAGATGCCAGCTCCTTTCATTCAGTCAGTAGCTTCAAACATTTCTGGTATATGAAAAACATGTTTTTCAATGGCAAAAATCAATGAATATTGTAAATGCACAAACAGTAATATCTCCACATTGCACGGTGCAATTCTGAAATTTTTAGCTTTTTCCTGTTAATCCTAGCATGATAAAGAAGATTCAAAGAGAGTGAGATGCCAGCTCCTTTCATTCAGTCAGTAGCTTCAAACATTTCTGGACGTTTTTCAATGGCAAAAATCAATGAATATTGTAAATGCACAAACAGTAATATCTCCACATTGCAAGGTGCAATTCTGAAATTTTTTGCTTTTTCCTGCTAATCCTAGCATGATAAAGAAGATTCAAAGAGAGTGAGATGCCAGCTCCTTTCATTCAGTCAGTAGCTTCAAACATTTCTGGTATATGAAAAACATGTTTTTCAATGGCAAAAATCAATGAATATTGTAAATGCACAAACAGTAATATCTCCACATTGCAAGGTGCAATTCTGAAATTTTTAGCTTTTTCCTGCTAATCCTAGCATGATAAAGAAGATTCAAAGAGAGTGAGATGCCAGCTCCTTTCATTCAGTCAGTAGCTTCAAACATTTCTGGTATATGAAAAACATGTTTTTCAATGGCAAAAATCAATGAATATTGTAAATGCACAAACAGTAATATCTCCACATTGCACGGTGCAATTCTGAAATTTTTAGCTTTTTCCTGTTAATCCTAGCATGATAAAGAAGATTCAAAGAGAGTGAGATGCCAGCTCCTTTCATTCAGTCAGTAGCTTCAAACATTTCTGGTATATGAAAAACATGTTTTTCAATGGCAAAAATCAATGAATATTGTAAATGCACAAACAGTAATATCTCCACATTGCAAGGTGCAATTCTGAAATTTTTAGCTTTTTCCTGCTAATCCTAGCATGATAAAGAAGATTCAAAGAGAGTGAGATGCCAGCTCCTTTCATTCAGTCAGTAGCTTCAAACATTTCTGGTATATGAAAAACATGTTTTTCAATGGCAAAAATCAATGAATATTGTAAATGCACAAACAGTAATATCTCCACATTGCACGGTGCAATTCTGAAATTTTTAGCTTTTTCCTGCTAATCCTAGCATGATAAAGAAGATTCAAAGAGAGTGAGATGCCAGCTCCTTTCATTCAGTCAGTAGCTTCAAACATTTCTGGTATATGAAAAACATGTTTTTCAATGGCAAAAATCAATGAATATTGTAAATGCACAAACAGTAATATCTCCACATTGCAAGGTGCAATTCTGAAATTTTTTGCTTTTTCCTGCTAATCCTAGCATGATAAAGAAGATTCAAAGAGAGTGAGATGCCAGCTCCTTTCATTCAGTCAGTAGCTTCAAACATTTCTGGTATATGAAAAACATGTTTTTCAATGGCAAAAATCAATGAATATTGTAAATGCACAAACAGTAATATCTCCACATTGCACGGTGCAATTCTGAAATTTTTTGCTTTTTCCTGCTAATCCTAGCATGATAAAGAAGATTCAAAGAGAGTGAGATGCCAGCTCCTTTCATTCAGTCAGTAGCTTCAAACATTTCTGGACGTTTTTCAATGGCAAAAATCAATGAATATTGTAAATGCACAAACAGTAATATCTCCACATTGCACGGTGCAATTCTGAAATTTTTTGCTTTTTCCTGCTAATCCTAGCATGATAAAGAAGATTCAAAGAGAGTGAGATGCCAGCTCCTTTCATTCAGTCAGTAGCTTCAAACATTTCTGGTATATGAAAAACATGTTTTTCAATGGCAAAAATCAATGAATATTGTAAATGCACAAACAGTAATATCTCCACATTGCAAGGTGCAATTCTGAAATTTTTAGCTTTTTCCTGTTAATCCTAGCATGATAAAGAAGATTCAAAGAGAGTGAGATGCCAGCTCCTTTCATTCAGTCAGTAGCTTCAAACATTTCTGGTATATGAAAAACATGTTTTTCAATGGCAAAAATCAATGAATATTGTAAATGCACAAACAGTAATATCTCCACATTGCACGGTGCAATTCTGAAATTTTTAGCTTTTTCCTGTTAATCCTAGCATGATAAAGAAGATTCAAAGAGAGTGAGATGCCAGCTCCTTTCATTCAGTCAGTAGCTTCAAACATTTCTGGTATATGAAAAACATGTTTTTCAATGGCAAAAATCAATGAATATTGTAAATGCACAAACAGTAATATCTCCACATTGCACGGTGCAATTCTGAAATTTTTAGCTTTTTCCTGCTAATCCTAGCATGATAAAGAAGATTCAAAGAGAGTGAGATGCCAGCTCCTTTCATTCAGTCAGTAGCTTCAAACATTTCTGGTATATGAAAAACATGTTTTTCAATGGCAAAAATCAATGAATATTGTAAATGCACAAACAGTAATATCTCCACATTGCACGGTGCAATTCTGAAATTTTTTGCTTTTTCCTGCTAATCCTAGCATGATAAAGAAGATTCAAAGAGAGTGAGATGCCAGCTCCTTTCATTCAGTCAGTAGCTTCAAACATTTCTGGTATATGAAAAACATGTTTTTCAATGGCAAAAATCAATGAATATTGTAAATGCACAAACAGTAATATCTCCACATTGCAAGGTGCAATTCTGAAATTTTTAGCTTTTTCCTGTTAATCCTAGCATGATAAAGAAGATTCAAAGAGAGTGAGATGCCAGCTCCTTTCATTCAGTCAGTAGCTTCAAACATTTCTGGACGTTTTTCAATGGCAAAAATCAATGAATATTGTAAATGCACAAACAGTAATATCTCCACATTGCACGGTGCAATTCTGAAATTTTTAGCTTTTTCCTGTTAATCCTAGCATGATAAAGAAGATTCAAAGAGAGTGAGATGCCAGCTCCTTTCATTCAGTCAGTAGCTTCAAACATTTCTGGTATATGAAAAACATGTTTTTCAATGGCAAAAATCAATGAATATTGTAAATGCACAAACAGTAATATCTCCACATTGCACGGTGCAATTCTGAAATTTTTAGCTTTTTCCTGCTAATCCTAGCATGATAAAGAAGATTCAAAGAGAGTGAGATGCCAGCTCCTTTCATTCAGTCAGTAGCTTCAAACATTTCTGGTATATGAAAAACATGTTTTTCAATGGCAAAAATCAATGAAAATTGTAAATGCACAAACAGTAATATCTCCACATTGCACGGTGCAATTCTGAAATTTTTAGCTTTTTCCTGTTAATCCTAGCATGATAAAGAAGATTCAAAGAGAGTGAGATGCCAGCTCCTTTCATTCAGTCAGTAGCTTCAAACATTTCTGGTATATGAAAAACATGTTTTTCAATGGCAAAAATCAATGAATATTGTAAATGCACAAACAGTAATATCTCCACATTGCACGGTGCAATTCTGAAATTTTTTGCTTTTTCCTGTTAATCCTAGCATGATAAAGAAGATTCAAAGAGAGTGAGATGCCAGCTCCTTTCATTCAGTCAGTAGCTTCAAACATTTCTGGACGTTTTTCAATGGCAAAAATCAATGAATATTGTAAATGCACAAACAGTAATATCTCCACATTGCACGGTGCAATTCTGAAATTTTTAGCTTTTTCCTGTTAATCCTAGCATGATAAAGAAGATTCAAAGAGAGTGAGATGCCAGCTCCTTTCATTCAGTCAGTAGCTTCAAACATTTCTGGTATATGAAAAACATGTTTTTCAATGGCAAAAATCAATGAATATTGTAAATGCACAAACAGTAATATCTCCACATTGCACGGTGCAATTCTGAAATTTTTTGCTTTTTCCTGTTAATCCTAGCATGATAAAGAAGATTCAAAGAGAGTGAGATGCCAGCTCCTTTCATTCAGTCAGTAGCTTCAAACATTTCTGGTATATGAAAAACATGTTTTTCAATGGCAAAAATCAATGAATATTGTAAATGCACAAACAGTAATATCTCCACATTGCACGGTGCAATTCTGAAATTTTTAGCTTTTTCCTGTTAATCCTAGCATGATAAAGAAGATTCAAAGAGAGTGAGATGCCAGCTCCTTTCATTCAGTCAGTAGCTTCAAACATTTCTGGACGTTTTTCAATGGCAAAAATCAATGAATATTGTAAATGCACAAACAGTAATATCTCCACATTGCAAGGTGCAATTCTGAAATTTTTAGCTTTTTCCTGTTAATCCTAGCATGATAAAGAAGATTCAAAGAGAGTGAGATGCCAGCTCCTTTCATTCAGTCAGTAGCTTCAAACATTTCTGGACGTTTTTCAATGGCAAAAATCAATGAATATTGTAAATGCACAAACAGTAATATCTCCACATTGCACGGTGCAATTCTGAAATTTTTTGCTTTTTCCTCCTAATCCTAGCATGATAAAGAAGATTCAAAGAGAGTGAGATGCCAGCTCCTTTCATTCAGTCAGTAGCTTCAAACATTTCTGGTATATGAAAAACATGTTTTTCAATGGCAAAAATCAATGAATATTGTAAATGCACAAACAGTAATATCTCCACATTGCAAGGTGCAATTCTGAAATTTTTTGCTTTTTCCTGCTAATCCTAGCATGATAAAGAAGATTCAAAGAGAGTGAGATGCCAGCTCCTTTAATTCAGTCAGTAGCTTCAAACATTTCTGGTATATGAAAAACATGTTTTTCAATGGCAAAAATCAATGAATATTGTAAATGCACAAACAGTAATATCTCCACATTGCACGGTGCAATTCTGAAATTTTTTACTTTTTCCTGCTAATCCTAGCATGATAAAGAAGATTCAAAGAGAGTGAGATGCCAGCTCCTTTCATTCAGTCAGTAGCTTCAAACATTTCTGGTATATGAAAAACATGTTTTTCAATGGCAAAAATCAATGAATATTGTAAATGCACAAACAGTAATATCTCCACATTGCACGGTGCAATTCTGAAATTTTTAGCTTTTTCCTGTTAATCCTAGCATGATAAAGAAGATTCAAAGAGAGTGAGATGCCAGCTCCTTTCATTCAGTCAGTAGCTTCAAACATTTCTGGACGTTTTTCAATGGCAAAAATCAATGAATATTGTAAATGCACAAACAGTAATATCTCCACATTGCAAGGTGCAATTCTGAAATTTTTAGCTTTTTCCTGTTAATCCTAGCATGATAAAGAAGATTCAAAGAGAGTGAGATGCCAGCTCCTTTCATTCAGTCAGTAGCTTCAAACATTTCTGGACGTTTTTCAATGGCAAAAATCAATGAATATTGTAAATGCACAAACAGTAATATCTCCACATTGCACGGTGCAATTCTGAAATTTTTTGCTTTTTCCTGCTAATCCTAGCATGATAAAGAAGATTCAAAGAGAGTGAGATGCCAGCTCCTTTCATTCAGTCAGTAGCTTCAAACATTTCTGGTATATGAAAAACATGTTTTTCAATGGCAAAAATCAATGAATATTGTAAATGCACAAACAGTAATATCTCCATATTGCACGGTGCAATTCTGAAATTTTTAGCTTTTTCCTGTTAATCCTAGCATGATAAAGAAGATTCAAAGAGAGTGAGATGCCAGCTCCTTTCATTCAGTCAGTAGCTTCAAACATTTCTGGACGTTTTTCAATGGCAAAAATCAATGAATATTGTAAATGCACAAACAGTAATATCTCCACATTGCACGGTGCAATTCTGAAATTTTTAGCTTTTTCCTGTTAATCCTAGCATGATAAAGAAGATTCAAAGAGAGTGAGATGCCAGCTCCTTTCATTCAGTCAGTAGCTTCAAACATTTCTGGTATATGAAAAACATGTTTTTCAATGGCAAAAATCAATGAATATTGTAAATGCACAAACAGTAATATCTCCACATTGCAAGGTGCAATTCTGAAATTTTTTGCTTTTTCCTGCTAATCCTAGCATGATAAAGAAGATTCAAAGAGAGTGAGATGCCAGCTCCTTTCATTCAGTCAGTAGCTTCAAACATTTCTGGTATATGAAAAACATGTTTTTCAATGGCAAAAATCAATGAATATTGTAAATGCACAAACAGTAATATCTCCACATTGCACGGTGCAATTCTGAAATTTTTTGCTTTTTCCTGCTAATCCTAGCATGATAAAGAAGATTCAAAGAGAGTGAGATGCCAGCTCC
Organism: Phyllobates terribilis; assembly: GCF_046119375.1. NCBI lineage: Eukaryota > Metazoa > Chordata > Amphibia > Anura > Dendrobatidae > Phyllobates > Phyllobates terribilis. Next base: position 7,721 of record NW_027371416.1, read on the forward strand.
TTTCATTCAGTCAGTAGCTTCAAACATTTCTGGTATATGAAAAACATGTTTTTCAATGGCAAAAATCAATGAATATTGTAAATGCACAAACAGTAATATCTCCACATTGCACGGTGCAATTCTGAAATTTTTAGCTTTTTCCTGTTAATCCTAGCATGATAAAGAAGATTCAAAGAGAGTGAGATGCCAGCTCCTTTCATTCAGTCAGTAGCTTCAAACATTTCTGGTATATGAAAAACATGTTTTTCAATGGCAAAAATCAATGAATATTGTAAATGCACAAACAGTAATATCTCCACATTGCACGGTGCAATTCTGAAATTTTTAGCTTTTTCCTGCTAATCCTAGCATGATAAAGAAGATTCAAAGAGAGTGAGATGCCAGCTCCTTTCATTCAGTCAGTAGCTTCAAACATTTCTGGTATATGAAAAACATGTTTTTCAATGGCAAAAATCAATGAATATTGTAAATGCACAAACAGTAATATCTCCACATTGCACGGTGCAATTCTGAAATTTTTTGCTTTTTCCTGCTAATCCTAGCATGATAAAGAAGATTCAAAGAGAGTGAGATGCCAGCTCCTTTCATTCAGTCAGTAGCTTCAAACATTTCTGGTATATGAAAAACATGTTTTTCAATGGCAAAAATCAATGAATATTGTAAATGCACAAACAGTAATATCTCCACATTGCACGGTGCAATTCTGAAATTTTTAGCTTTTTCCTGTTAATCCTAGCATGATAAAGAAGATTCAAAGAGAGTGAGATGCCAGCTCCTTTCATTCAGTCAGTAGCTTCAAACATTTCTGGACGTTTTTCAATGGCAAAAATCAATGAATATTGTAAATGCACAAACAGTAATATCTCCACATTGCACGGTGCAATTCTGAAATTTTTAGCTTTTTCCTGTTAATCCTAGCATGATAAAGAAGATTCAAAGAGAGTGAGATGCCAGCTCCTTTCATTCAGTCAGTAGCTTCAAACATTTCTGGTATATGAAAAACATGTTTTTCAATGGCAAAAATCAATGAATATTGTAAATGCACAAACAGTAATATCTCCACATTGCACGGTGCAATTCTGAAATTTTTAGCTTTTTCCTGTTAATCCTAGCATGATAAAGAAGATTCAAAGAGAGTGATATGCATTCAGTCAGTAGCTTCAAACATTTCTGGTATATGAAAAACATGTTTTTCAATGGCAAAAATCAATGAATATTGTAAATGCACAAACAGTAATATCTCCACATTGCACGGTGCAATTCTGAAATTTTTTGCTTTTTCCTGCTAATCCTAGCATGATAAAGAAGATTCAAAGAGAGTGAGATGCCAGCTCCTTTCATTCAGTCAGTAGCTTCAAACATTTCTGGTATATGAAAAACATGTTTTTCAATGGCAAAAATCAATGAATATTGTAAATGCACAAACAGTAATATCTCCACATTGCACGGTGCAATTCTGAAATTTTTAGCTTTTTCCTGTTAATCCTAGCATGATAAAGAAGATTCAAAGAGAGTGAGATGCCAGCTCCTTTCATTCAGTCAGTAGCTTCAAACATTTCTGGTATATGAAAAACATGTTTTTCAATGGCAAAAATCAATGAATATTGTAAATGCACAAACAGTAATATCTCCACATTGCACGGTGCAATTCTGAAATTTTTTGCTTTTTCCTGCTAATCCTAGCATGATAAAGAAGATTCAAAGAGAGTGAGATGCCAGCTCCTTTCATTCAGTCAGTAGCTTCAAACATTTCTGGTATATGAAAAACATGTTTTTCAATGGCAAAAATCAATGAATATTGTAAATGCACAAACAGTAATATCTCCACATTGCAAGGTGCAATTCTGAAATTTTTAGCTTTTTCCTGTTAATCCTAGCATGATAAAGAAGATTCAAAGAGAGTGAGATGCCAGCTCCTTTCATTCAGTCAGTAGCTTCAAACATTTCTGGTATATGAAAAACATGTTTTTCAATGGCAAAAATCAATGAATATTGTAAATGCACAAACAGTAATATCTCCACATTGCACGGTGCAATTCTGAAATTTTTAGCTTTTTCCTGTTAATCCTAGCATGATAAAGAAGATTCAAAGAGAGTGAGATGCCAGCTCCTTTCATTCAGTCAGTAGCTTCAAACATTTCTGGTATATGAAAAACATGTTTTTCAATGGCAAAAATCAATGAATATTGTAAATGCACAAACAGTAATATCTCCACATTGCACGGTGCAATTCTGAAATTTTTTGCTTTTTCCTGCTAATCCTAGCATGATAAAGAAGATTCAAAGAGAGTGAGATGCCAGCTCCTTTCATTCAGTCAGTAGCTTCAAACATTTCTGGTATATGAAAAACATGTTTTTCAATGGCAAAAATCAATGAATATTGTAAATGCACAAACAGTAATATCTCCACATTGCACGGTGCAATTCTGAAATTTTTAGCTTTTTCCTGTTAATCCTAGCATGATAAAGAAGATTCAAAGAGAGTGAGATGCCAGCTCCTTTCATTCAGTCAGTAGCTTCAAACATTTCTGGTATATGAAAAACATGTTTTTCAATGGCAAAAATCAATGAATATTGTAAATGCACAAACAGTAATATCTCCACATTGCACGGTGCAATTCTGAAATTTTTAGCTTTTTCCTGTTAATCCTAGCATGATAAAGAAGATTCAAAGAGAGTGAGATGCCAGCTCCTTTCATTCAGTCAGTAGCTTCAAACATTTCTGGACATTTTTCAATGGCAAAAATCAATGAATATTGTAAATGCACAAACAGTAATATCTCCACATTGCAAGGTGCAATTCTGAAATTTTTTGCTTTTTCCTGCTAATCCTAGCATGATAAAGAAGATTCAAAGAGAGTGAGATGCCAGCTCCTTTCATTCAGTCAGTAGCTTCAAACATTTCTGGTATATGAAAAACATGTTTTTCAATGGCAAAAATCAATGAATATTGTAAATGCACAAACAGTAATATCTCCACATTGCAAGGTGCAATTCTGAAATTTTTAGCTTTTTCCTGCTAATCCTAGCATGATAAAGAAGATTCAAAGAGAGTGAGATGCCAGCTCCTTTCATTCAGTCAGTAGCTTCAAACATTTCTGGTATATGAAAAACATGTTTTTCAATGGCAAAAATCAATGAATATTGTAAATGCACAAACAGTAATATCTCCACATTGCACGGTGCAATTCTGAAATTTTTAGCTTTTTCCTGTTAATCCTAGCATGATAAAGAAGATTCAAAGAGAGTGAGATGCCAGCTCCTTTCATTCAGTCAGTAGCTTCAAACATTTCTGGTATATGAAAAACATGTTTTTCAATGGCAAAAATCAATGAATATTGTAAATGCACAAACAGTAATATCTCCACATTGCACGGTGCAATTCTGAAATTTTTAGCTTTTTCCTGCTAATCCTAGCATGATAAAGAAGATTCAAAGAGAGTGAGATGCCAGCTCCTTTCATTCAGTCAGTAGCTTCAAACATTTCTGGACGTTTTTCAATGGCAAAAATCAATGAATATTGTAAATGCACAAACAGTAATATCTCCACATTGCACGGTGCAATTCTGAAATTTTTAGCTTTTTCCTGTTAATCCTAGCATGATAAAGAAGATTCAAAGAGAGTGAGATGCCAGCTCCTTTCATTCAGTCAGTAGCTTCAAACATTTCTGGTATATGAAAAACATGTTTTTCAATGGCAAAAATCAATGAATATTGTAAATGCACAAACAGTAATATCTCCACATTGCACGGTGCAATTCTGAAATTTTTAGCTTTTTCCTGTTAATCCTAGCATGATAAAGAAGATTCAAAGAGAGTGATATGCATTCAGTCAGTAGCTTCAAACATTTCTGGTATATGAAAAACATGTTTTTCAATGGCAAAAATCAATGAATATTGTAAATGCACAAACAGTAATATCTCCACATTGCACGGTGCAATTCTGAAATTTTTTGCTTTTTCCTGCTAATCCTAGCATGATAAAGAAGATTCAAAGAGAGTGAGATGCCAGCTCCTTTCATTCAGTCAGTAGCTTCAAACATTTCTGGTATATGAAAAACATGTTTTTCAATGGCAAAAATCAATGAATATTGTAAATGCACAAACAGTAATATCTCCACATTGCACGGTGCAATTCTGAAATTTTTAGCTTTTTCCTGTTAATCCTAGCATGATAAAGAAGATTCAAAGAGAGTGAGATGCCAGCTCCTTTCATTCAGTCAGTAGCTTCAAACATTTCTGGTATATGAAAAACATGTTTTTCAATGGCAAAAATCAATGAATATTGTAAATGCACAAACAGTAATATCTCCACATTGCACGGTGCAATTCTGAAATTTTTTGCTTTTTCCTGCTAATCCTAGCATGATAAAGAAGATTCAAAGAGAGTGAGATGCCAGCTCCTTTCATTCAGTCAGTAGCTTCAAACATTTCTGGTATATGAAAAACATGTTTTTCAATGGCAAAAATCAATGAATATTGTAAATGCACAAACAGTAATATCTCCACATTGCAAGGTGCAATTCTGAAATTTTTAGCTTTTTCCTGTTAATCCTAGCATGATAAAGAAGATTCAAAGAGAGTGAGATGCCAGCTCCTTTCATTCAGTCAGTAGCTTCAAACATTTCTGGTATATGAAAAACATGTTTTTCAATGGCAAAAATCAATGAATATTGTAAATGCACAAACAGTAATATCTCCACATTGCACGGTGCAATTCTGAAATTTTTAGCTTTTTCCTGTTAATCCTAGCATGATAAAGAAGATTCAAAGAGAGTGAGATGCCAGCTCCTTTCATTCAGTCAGTAGCTTCAAACATTTCTGGTATATGAAAAACATGTTTTTCAATGGCAAAAATCAATGAATATTGTAAATGCACAAACAGTAATATCTCCACATTGCACGGTGCAATTCTGAAATTTTTTGCTTTTTCCTGCTAATCCTAGCATGATAAAGAAGATTCAAAGAGAGTGAGATGCCAGCTCCTTTCATTCAGTCAGTAGCTTCAAACATTTCTGGTATATGAAAAACATGTTTTTCAATGGCAAAAATCAATGAATATTGTAAATGCACAAACAGTAATATCTCCACATTGCACGGTGCAATTCTGAAATTTTTAGCTTTTTCCTGTTAATCCTAGCATGATAAAGAAGATTCAAAGAGAGTGAGATGCCAGCTCCTTTCATTCAGTCAGTAGCTTCAAACATTTCTGGTATATGAAAAACATGTTTTTCAATGGCAAAAATCAATGAATATTGTAAATGCACAAACAGTAATATCTCCACATTGCACGGTGCAATTCTGAAATTTTTAGCTTTTTCCTGTTAATCCTAGCATGATAAAGAAGATTCAAAGAGAGTGAGATGCCAGCTCCTTTCATTCAGTCAGTAGCTTCAAACATTTCTGGACATTTTTCAATGGCAAAAATCAATGAATATTGTAAATGCACAAACAGTAATATCTCCACATTGCAAGGTGCAATTCTGAAATTTTTTGCTTTTTCCTGCTAATCCTAGCATGATAAAGAAGATTCAAAGAGAGTGAGATGCCAGCTCCTTTCATTCAGTCAGTAGCTTCAAACATTTCTGGTATATGAAAAACATGTTTTTCAATGGCAAAAATCAATGAATATTGTAAATGCACAAACAGTAATATCTCCACATTGCAAGGTGCAATTCTGAAATTTTTAGCTTTTTCCTGCTAATCCTAGCATGATAAAGAAGATTCAAAGAGAGTGAGATGCCAGCTCCTTTCATTCAGTCAGTAGCTTCAAACATTTCTGGTATATGAAAAACATGTTTTTCAATGGCAAAAATCAATGAATATTGTAAATGCACAAACAGTAATATCTCCACATTGCACGGTGCAATTCTGAAATTTTTAGCTTTTTCCTGTTAATCCTAGCATGATAAAGAAGATTCAAAGAGAGTGAGATGCCAGCTCCTTTCATTCAGTCAGTAGCTTCAAACATTTCTGGTATATGAAAAACATGTTTTTCAATGGCAAAAATCAATGAATATTGTAAATGCACAAACAGTAATATCTCCACATTGCACGGTGCAATTCTGAAATTTTTAGCTTTTTCCTGCTAATCCTAGCATGATAAAGAAGATTCAAAGAGAGTGAGATGCCAGCTCCTTTCATTCAGTCAGTAGCTTCAAACATTTCTGGTATATGAAAAACATGTTTTTCAATGGCAAAAATCAATGAATATTGTAAATGCACAAACAGTAATATCTCCACATTGCAAGGTGCAATTCTGAAATTTTTTGCTTTTTCCTGCTAATCCTAGCATGATAAAGAAGATTCAAAGAGAGTGAGATGCCAGCTCCTTTCATTCAGTCAGTAGCTTCAAACATTTCTGGTATATGAAAAACATGTTTTTCAATGGCAAAAATCAATGAATATTGTAAATGCACAAACAGTAATATCTCCACATTGCACGGTGCAATTCTGAAATTTTTTGCTTTTTCCTGCTAATCCTAGCATGATAAAGAAGATTCAAAGAGAGTGAGATGCCAGCTCCTTTCATTCAGTCAGTAGCTTCAAACATTTCTGGACGTTTTTCAATGGCAAAAATCAATGAATATTGTAAATGCACAAACAGTAATATCTCCACATTGCACGGTGCAATTCTGAAATTTTTTGCTTTTTCCTGCTAATCCTAGCATGATAAAGAAGATTCAAAGAGAGTGAGATGCCAGCTCCTTTCATTCAGTCAGTAGCTTCAAACATTTCTGGTATATGAAAAACATGTTTTTCAATGGCAAAAATCAATGAATATTGTAAATGCACAAACAGTAATATCTCCACATTGCAAGGTGCAATTCTGAAATTTTTAGCTTTTTCCTGTTAATCCTAGCATGATAAAGAAGATTCAAAGAGAGTGAGATGCCAGCTCCTTTCATTCAGTCAGTAGCTTCAAACATTTCTGGTATATGAAAAACATGTTTTTCAATGGCAAAAATCAATGAATATTGTAAATGCACAAACAGTAATATCTCCACATTGCACGGTGCAATTCTGAAATTTTTAGCTTTTTCCTGTTAATCCTAGCATGATAAAGAAGATTCAAAGAGAGTGAGATGCCAGCTCCTTTCATTCAGTCAGTAGCTTCAAACATTTCTGGTATATGAAAAACATGTTTTTCAATGGCAAAAATCAATGAATATTGTAAATGCACAAACAGTAATATCTCCACATTGCACGGTGCAATTCTGAAATTTTTTGCTTTTTCCTGCTAATCCTAGCATGATAAAGAAGATTCAAAGAGAGTGAGATGCCAGCTCCTTTCATTCAGTCAGTAGCTTCAAACATTTCTGGTATATGAAAAACATGTTTTTCAATGGCAAAAATCAATGAATATTGTAAATGCACAAACAGTAATATCTCCACATTGCACGGTGCAATTCTGAAATTTTTAGCTTTTTCCTGTTAATCCTAGCATGATAAAGAAGATTCAAAGAGAGTGAGATGCCAGCTCCTTTCATTCAGTCAGTAGCTTCAAACATTTCTGGTATATGAAAAACATGTTTTTCAATGGCAAAAATCAATGAATATTGTAAATGCACAAACAGTAATATCTCCACATTGCACGGTGCAATTCTGAAATTTTTAGCTTTTTCCTGTTAATCCTAGCATGATAAAGAAGATTCAAAGAGAGTGAGATGCCAGCTCCTTTCATTCAGTCAGTAGCTTCAAACATTTCTGGACATTTTTCAATGGCAAAAATCAATGAATATTGTAAATGCACAAACAGTAATATCTCCACATTGCAAGGTGCAATTCTGAAATTTTTTGCTTTTTCCTGCTAATCCTAGCATGATAAAGAAGATTCAAAGAGAGTGAGATGCCAGCTCCTTTCATTCAGTCAGTAGCTTCAAACATTTCTGGTATATGAAAAACATGTTTTTCAATGGCAAAAATCAATGAATATTGTAAATGCACAAACAGTAATATCTCCACATTGCAAGGTGCAATTCTGAAATTTTTAGCTTTTTCCTGCTAATCCTAGCATGATAAAGAAGATTCAAAGAGAGTGAGATGCCAGCTCCTTTCATTCAGTCAGTAGCTTCAAACATTTCTGGTATATGAAAAACATGTTTTTCAATGGCAAAAATCAATGAATATTGTAAATGCACAAACAGTAATATCTCCACATTGCACGGTGCAATTCTGAAATTTTTAGCTTTTTCCTGTTAATCCTAGCATGATAAAGAAGATTCAAAGAGAGTGAGATGCCAGCTCCTTTCATTCAGTCAGTAGCTTCAAACATTTCTGGTATATGAAAAACATGTTTTTCAATGGCAAAAATCAATGAATATTGTAAATGCACAAACAGTAATATCTCCACATTGCACGGTGCAATTCTGAAATTTTTAGCTTTTTCCTGCTAATCCTAGCATGATAAAGAAGATTCAAAGAGAGTGAGATGCCAGCTCCTTTCATTCAGTCAGTAGCTTCAAACATTTCTGGTATATGAAAAACATGTTTTTCAATGGCAAAAATCAATGAATATTGTAAATGCACAAACAGTAATATCTCCACATTGCAAGGTGCAATTCTGAAATTTTTTGCTTTTTCCTGCTAATCCTAGCATGATAAAGAAGATTCAAAGAGAGTGAGATGCCAGCTCCTTTCATTCAGTCAGTAGCTTCAAACATTTCTGGTATATGAAAAACATGTTTTTCAATGGCAAAAATCAATGAATATTGTAAATGCACAAACAGTAATATCTCCACATTGCACGGTGCAATTCTGAAATTTTTTGCTTTTTCCTGCTAATCCTAGCATGATAAAGAAGATTCAAAGAGAGTGAGATGCCAGCTCCTTTCATTCAGTCAGTAGCTTCAAACATTTCTGGACGTTTTTCAATGGCAAAAATCAATGAATATTGTAAATGCACAAACAGTAATATCTCCACATTGCACGGTGCAATTCTGAAATTTTTTGCTTTTTCCTGCTAATCCTAGCATGATAAAGAAGATTCAAAGAGAGTGAGATGCCAGCTCCTTTCATTCAGTCAGTAGCTTCAAACATTTCTGGTATATGAAAAACATGTTTTTCAATGGCAAAAATCAATGAATATTGTAAATGCACAAACAGTAATATCTCCACATTGCAAGGTGCAATTCTGAAATTTTTAGCTTTTTCCTGTTAATCCTAGCATGATAAAGAAGATTCAAAGAGAGTGAGATGCCAGCTCCTTTCATTCAGTCAGTAGCTTCAAACATTTCTGGTATATGAAAAACATGTTTTTCAATGGCAAAAATCAATGAATATTGTAAATGCACAAACAGTAATATCTCCACATTGCACGGTGCAATTCTGAAATTTTTAGCTTTTTCCTGTTAATCCTAGCATGATAAAGAAGATTCAAAGAGAGTGAGATGCCAGCTCCTTTCATTCAGTCAGTAGCTTCAAACATTTCTGGTATATGAAAAACATGTTTTTCAATGGCAAAAATCAATGAATATTGTAAATGCACAAACAGTAATATCTCCACATTGCACGGTGCAATTCTGAAATTTTTTGCTTTTTCCTGCTAATCCTAGCATGATAAAGAAGATTCAAAGAGAGTGAGATGCCAGCTCCTTTCATTCAGTCAGTAGCTTCAAACATTTCTGGTATATGAAAAACATGTTTTTCAATGGCAAAAATCAATGAATATTGTAAATGCACAAACAGTAATATCTCCACATTGCACGGTGCAATTCTGAAATTTTTTGCTTTTTCCTGTTAATCCTAGCATGATAAAGAAGATTCAAAGAGAGTGAGATGCCAGCTCCTTTCATTCAGTCAGTAGCTTCAAACATTTCTGGTATATGAAAAACATGTTTTTCAATGGCAAAAATCAATGAATATTGTAAATGCACAAACAGTAATATCTCCACATTGCAAGGTGCAATTCTGAAATTTTTTGCTTTTTCCTGCTAATCCTAGCATGATAAAGAAGATTCAAAGAGAGTGAGATGCCAGCTCCTTTCATTCAGTCAGTAGCTTCAAACATTTCTGGACGTTTTTCAATGGCAAAAATCAATGAATATTGTAAATGCACAAACAGTAATATCTCCACATTGCACGGTGCAATTCTGAAATTTTTAGCTTTTTCCTGTTAATCCTAGCATGATAAAGAAGATTCAGAGAGTGAGATGCCAGCTCCTTTCATTCAGTCAGTAGCTTCAAACATTTCTGGTATATGAAAAACATGTTTTTCAATGGCAAAAATCAATGAATATTGTAAATGCACAAACAGTAATATCTCCACATTGCACGGTGCAATTCTGAAATTTTTTGCTTTTTCCTGTTAATCCTAGCATGATAAAGAAGATTCAAAGAGAGTGAGATGCCAGCTCCTTTCATTCAGTCAGTAGCTTCAAACATTTCTGGTATATGAAAAACATGTTTTTCAATGGCAAAAATCAATGAATATTGTAAATGCACAAACAGTAATATCTCCACATTGCACGGTGCAATTCTGAAATTTTTTGCTTTTTCCTGCTAATCCTAGCATGATAAAGAAGATTCAAAGAGAGTGAAATGCCAGCTCCTTTCATTCAGTCAGTAGCTTCAAACATTTCTGGTATATGAAAAACATGTTTTTCAATGGCAAAAATCAATGAATATTGCAAATGCACAAACAGTAATATCTCCACATTGCACGGTGCAATTCTGAAATTTTTAGCTTTTTCCTGTTAATCCTAGCATGATAAAGAAGATTCAAAGAGAGTGAGATGCCAGCTCCTTTCATTCAGTCAGTAGCTTCAAACATTTCTGGTATATGAAAAACATGTTTTTCAATGGCAAAAATCAATGAATATTGTAAATTCACAAACAGTAATATCTCCACATTGCACGGTGCAATTCTGAAATTTTTTGCTTTTTCCTGCTAATCCTAGCATGATAAAGAAGATTCAAAGAGAGTGAGATGCCAGCTCCTTTCATTCAGTCAGTAGCTTCAAACATTTCTGGTATATGAAAAACATGTTTTTCAATGGCAAAAATCAATGAATATTGTAAATGCACAAACAGTAATATCTCCACATTGCAAGGTGCAATTCTGAAATTTTTAGCTTTTTCCTGTTAATCCTAGCATGATAAAGAAGATTCAAAGAGAGTGAGATGCCAGCTCCTTTCATTCAGTCAGTAGCTTCAAACATTTCTGGTATATGAAAAACATGTTTTTCAATGGCAAAAATCAATGAATATTGTAAATGCACAAACAGTAATATCTCCACATTGCACGGTGCAATTCTGAAATTTTTTGCTTTTTCCTGCTAATCCTAGCATGATAAAGAAGATTCAAAGAGAGTGAGATGCCAGCTCCTTTCATTCAGTCAGTAGCTTCAAACATTTCTGGACGTTTTTCAATGGCAAAAATCAATGAATATTGTAAATGCACAAACAGTAATATCTCCACATTGCACGGTGCAATTCTGAAATTTTTAGCTTTTTCCTGTTAATCCTACCATGATAAAGAAGATTCAAAGAGAGTGAGATGCCAGCTCCTTTCATTCAGTCAGTAGCTTCAAACATTTCTGGTATATGAAAAACATGTTTTTCAATGGCAAAAATCAATGAATATTGTAAATGCACAAACAGTAATATCTCCACATTGCACGGTGCAATTCTGAAATTTTTAGCTTTTTCCTGCTAATCCTAGCATGATAAAGAAGATTCAAAGAGAGTGAGATGCCAGCTCCTTTCATTCAGTCAGTAGCTTCAAACATTTCTGGTATATGAAAAACATGTTTTTCAATGGCAAAAATCAATGAATATTGTAAATGCACAAACAGTAATATCTCCACATTGCACGGTGCAATTCTGAAATTTTTAGCTTTTTCCTGCTAATCCTAGCATGATAAAGAAGATTCAAAGAGAGTGAGATGCCAGCTCCTTTCATTCAGTCAGTAGCTTCAAACATTTCTGGTATATGAAAAACATGTTTTTCAATGGCAAAAATCAATGAATATTGTAAATGCACAAACAGTAATATCTCCACATTGCACGGTGCAATTCTGAAATTTTTAGCTTTTTCCTGTTAATCCTAGCATGATAAAGAAGATTCAAAGAGAGTGAGATGCCAGCTCCTTTCATTCAGTCAGTAGCTTCAAACATTTCTGGACGTTTTTCAATGGCAAAAATCAATGAATATTGTAAATGCACAAACAGTAATATCTCCACATTGCACGGTGCAATTCTGAAATTTTTTGCTTTTTCCTGTTAATCCTAGCATGATAAAGAAGATTCAAAGAGAGTGAGATGCCAGCTCCTTTCATTCAGTCAGTAGCTTCAAACATTTCTGGTATATGAAAAACATGTTTTTCAATGGCAAAAATCAATGAATATTGTAAATGCACAAACAGTAATATCTCCACATTGCACGGTGCAATTCTGAAATTTTTAGCTTTTTCCTGTTAATCCTAGCATGATAAAGAAGATTCAAAGAGAGTGAGATGCCAGCTCCTTTCATTCAGTCAGTAGCTTCAAACATTTCTGGTATATGAAAAACATGTTTTTCAATGGCAAAAATCAATGAATATTGTAAATGCACAAACAGTAATATCTCCACATTGCAAGGTGCAATTCTGAAATTTTTTGCTTTTTCCTGCTAATCCTAGCATGATAAAGAAGATTCAAAGAGAGTGAGATGCCAGCTCCTTTCATTCAGTCAGTAGCTTCAAACATTTCTGGTATATGAAAAACATGTTTTTCAATGGCAAAAATCAATGAATATTGTAAATGCACAAACAGTAATATCTCCACATTGCAAGGTGCAATTCTGAAATTTTTAGCTTTTTCCTGCTAATCCTAGCATGATAAAGAAGATTCAAAGAGAGTGAGATGCCAGCTCCTTTCATTCAGTCAGTAGCTTCAAACATTTCTGGTATATGAAAAACATGTTTTTCAATGGCAAAAATCAATGAATATTGTAAATGCACAAACAGTAATATCTCCACATTGCACGGTGCAATTCTGAAATTTTTAGCTTTTTCCTGCTAATCCTAGCATGATAAAGAAGATTCAAAGAGAGTGAGATGCCAGCTCCTTTCATTCAGTCAGTAGCTTCAAACATTTCTGGTATATGAAAAACATGTTTTTCAATGGCAAAAATCAATGAATATTGTAAATGCACAAACAGTAATATCTCCACATTGCACGGTGCAATTCTGAAATTTTTTGCTTTTTCCTGCTAATCCTAGCATGATAAAGAAGATTCAAAGAGAGTGAGATGCCAGCTCCTTTCATTCAGTCAGTAGCTTCAAACATTTCTGGTATATGAAAAACATGTTTTTCAATGGCAAAAATCAATGAATATTGTAAATGCACAAACAGTAATATCTCCACATTACAAGGTGCAATTCTGAAATTTTTAGCTTTTTCCTGTTAATCCTAGCATGATAAAGAAGATTCAAAGAGAGTGAGATGCCAGCTCCTTTCATTCAGTCAGTAGCTTCAAACATTTCTGGACGTTTTTCAATGGCAAAAATCAATGAATATTGTAAATGCACAAACAGTAATATCTCCACATTGCACGGTGCAATTCTGAAATTTTTAGCTTTTTCCTGTTAATCCTAGCATGATAAAGAAGATTCAAAGAGAGTGAGATGCCAGCTCCTTTCATTCAGTCAGTAGCTTCAAACATTTCTGGTATATGAAAAACATGTTTTTCAATGGCAAAAGTCAATGAATATTGTAAATGCACAAACAGTAATATCTCCACATTGCACGGTGCAATTCTGAAATTTTTAGCTTTTTCCTGCTAATCCTAGCATGATAAAGAAGATTCAAAGAGAGTGAGATGCCAGCTCCTTTCATTCAGTCAGTAGCTTCAAACATTTCTGGTATATGAAAAACATGTTTTTCAATGGCAAAAATCAATGAAAATTGTAAATGCACAAACAGTAATATCTCCACATTGCACGGTGCAATTCTGAAATTTTTAGCTTTTTCCTGTTAATCCTAGCATGATAAAGAAGATTCAAAGAGAGTGAGATGCCAGCTCCTTTCATTCAGTCAGTAGCTTCAAACATTTCTGGTATATGAAAAACATGTTTTTCAATGGCAAAAATCAATGAATATTGTAAATGCACAAACAGTAATATCTCCACATTGCACGGTGCAATTCTGAAATTTTTTACTTTTTCCTGTTAATCCTAGCATGATAAAGAAGATTCAAAGAGAGTGAGATGCCAGCTCCTTTCATTCAGTCAGTAGCTTCAAACATTTCTGGTATATGAAAAACATGTTTTTCAATGGCAAAAATCAATGAATATTGTAAATGCACAAACAGTAATATCTCCACATTGCACGGTGCAATTCTGAAATTTTTTGCTTTTTCCTGCTAATCCTAGCATGATAAAGAAGATTCAAAGAGAGTGAGATGCCAGCTCCTTTCATTCAGTCAGTAGCTTCAAACATTTCTGGTATATGAAAAACATGTTTTTCAATGGCAAAAATCAATGAATATTGTAAATGCACAAACAGTAATATCTCCACATTGCAAGGTGCAATTCTGAAATTTTTAGCTTTTTCCTGTTAATCCTAGCATGATAAAGAAGATTCAAAGAGAGTGAGATGCCAGCTCCTTTCATTCAGTCAGTAGCTTCAAACATTTCTGGTATATGAAAAACATGTTTTTCAATGGCAAAAATCAATGAATATTGTAAATGCACAAACAGTAATATCTCCACATTGCACGGTGCAATTCTGAAATTTTTAGCTTTTTCCTGTTAATCCTAGCATGATAAAGAAGATTCAAAGAGAGGGAGATGCCAGCTCCTTTCATTGTCAGTAGCTTCAAACATTTCTGGTATATGAAAAACATGTTTTTCAATGGCAAAAATCAATGAATATTGTAAATGCACAAACAGTAATATCTCCACATTGCACGGTGCAATTCTGAAATTTTTTGCTTTTTCCTGCTAATCCTAGCATGATAAAGAAGATTCAAAGAGAGTGAGATGCCAGCTCCTTTCATTCAGTCAGTAGCTTCAAACATTTCTGGTATATGAAAAACATGTTTTTCAATGGCAAAAATCAATGAATATTGTAAATGCACAAACAGTAATATCTCCACATTGCACGGTGCAATTCTGAAATTTTTAGCTTTTTCCTGTTAATCCTAGCATGATAAAGAAGATTCAAAGAGAGTGAGATGCCAGCTCCTTTCATTCAGTCAGTAGCTTCAAACATTTCTGGTATATGAAAAACATGTTTTTCAATGGCAAAAATCAATGAATATTGTAAATGCACAAACAGTAATATCTCCACATTGCACGGTGCAATTCTGAAATTTTTAGCTTTTTCCTGTTAATCCTAGCATGATAAAGAAGATTCAAAGAGAGTGAGATGCCAGCTCCTTTCATTCAGTCAGTAGCTTCAAACATTTCTGGACGTTTTTCAATGGCAAAAATCAATGAATATTGTAAATGCACAAACAGTAATATCTCCACATTGCAAGGTGCAATTCTGAAATTTTTTGCTTTTTCCTGCTAATCCTAGCATGATAAAGAAGATTCAAAGAGAGTGAGATGCCAGCTCCTTTCATTCAGTCAGTAGCTTCAAACATTTCTGGTATATGAAAAACATGTTTTTCAATGGCAAAAATCAATGAATATTGTAAATGCACAAACAGTAATATCTCCACATTGCAAGGTGCAATTCTGAAATTTTTAGCTTTTTCCTGCTAATCCTAGCATGATAAAGAAGATTCAAAGAGAGTGAGATGCCAGCTCCTTTCATTCAGTCAGTAGCTTCAAACATTTCTGGTATATGAAAAACATGTTTTTCAATGGCAAAAATCAATGAATATTGTAAATGCACAAACAGTAATATCTCCACATTGCACGGTGCAATTCTGAAATTTTTAGCTTTTTCCTGTTAATCCTAGCATGATAAAGAAGATTCAAAGAGAGTGAGATGCCAGCTCCTTTCATTCAGTCAGTAGCTTCAAACATTTCTGGTATATGAAAAACATGTTTTTCAATGGCAAAAATCAATGAATATTGTAAATGCACAAACAGTAATATCTCCACATTGCAAGGTGCAATTCTGAAATTTTTAGCTTTTTCCTGCTAATCCTAGCATGATAAAGAAGATTCAAAGAGAGTGAGATGCCAGCTCCTTTCATTCAGTCAGTAGCTTCAAACATTTCTGGTATATGAAAAACATGTTTTTCAATGGCAAAAATCAATGAATATTGTAAATGCACAAACAGTAATATCTCCACATTGCACGGTGCAATTCTGAAATTTTTAGCTTTTTCCTGCTAATCCTAGCATGATAAAGAAGATTCAAAGAGAGTGAGATGCCAGCTCCTTTCATTCAGTCAGTAGCTTCAAACATTTCTGGTATATGAAAAACATGTTTTTCAATGGCAAAAATCAATGAATATTGTAAATGCACAAACAGTAATATCTCCACATTGCACGGTGCAATTCTGAAATTTTTTGCTTTTTCCTGCTAATCCTAGCATGATAAAGAAGATTCAAAGAGAGTGAGATGCCAGCTCCTTTCATTCAGTCAGTAGCTTCAAACATTTCTGGTATATGAAAAACATGTTTTTCAATGGCAAAAATCAATGAATATTGTAAATGCACAAACAGTAATATCTCCACATTGCAAGGTGCAATTCTGAAATTTTTAGCTTTTTCCTGTTAATCCTAGCATGATAAAGAAGATTCAAAGAGAGTGAGATGCCAGCTCCTTTCATTCAGTCAGTAGCTTCAAACATTTCTGGACGTTTTTCAATGGCAAAAATCAATGAATATTGTAAATGCACAAACAGTAATATCTCCACAT
The DNA here is from genome assembly GCF_046119375.1 of Phyllobates terribilis. Taxonomy (NCBI): domain Eukaryota; kingdom Metazoa; phylum Chordata; class Amphibia; order Anura; family Dendrobatidae; genus Phyllobates; species Phyllobates terribilis. The sequence continues at coordinate 24,524 of NW_027371416.1, forward strand.
TGCACGGTGCAATTCTGAAATTTTTAGCTTTTTCCTGTTAATCCTAGCATGATAAAGAAGATTCAAAGAGAGTGAGATGCCAGCTCCTTTCATTCAGTCAGTAGCTTCAAACATTTCTGGTATATGAAAAACATGTTTTTCAATGGCAAAAATCAATGAATATTGTAAATGCACAAACAGTAATATCTCCACATTGCACGGTGCAATTCTGAAATTTTTAGCTTTTTCCTGTTAATCCTAGCATGATAAAGAAGATTCAAAGAGAGTGAGATGCCAGCTCCTTTCATTCAGTCAGTAGCTTCAAACATTTCTGGTATATGAAAAACATGTTTTTCAATGGCAAAAATCAATGAATATTGTAAATGCACAAACAGTAATATCTCCACATTGCACGGTGCAATTCTGAAATTTTTTGCTTTTTCCTGCTAATCCTAGCATGATAAAGAAGATTCAAAGAGAGTGAGATGCCAGCTCCTTTCATTCAGTCAGTAGCTTCAAACATTTCTGGTATATGAAAAACATGTTTTTCAATGGCAAAAATCAATGAATATTGTAAATGCACAAACAGTAATATCTCCACATTGCACGGTGCAATTCTGAAATTTTTAGCTTTTTCCTGTTAATCCTAGCATGATAAAGAAGATTCAAAGAGAGTGAGATGCCAGCTCCTTTCATTCAGTCAGTAGCTTCAAACATTTCTGGTATATGAAAAACATGTTTTTCAATGGCAAAAATCAATGAATATTGTAAATGCACAAACAGTAATATCTCCACATTGCACGGTGCAATTCTGAAATTTTTTGCTTTTTCCTGCTAATCCTAGCATGATAAAGAAGATTCAAAGAGAGTGAGATGCCAGCTCCTTTCATTCAGTCACTAGCTTCAAACATTTCTGGTATATGAAAAACATGTTTTTCAATGGCAAAAATCAATGAATATTGTAAATGCACAAACAGTAATATCTCCACATTGCAAGGTGCAATTCTGAAATTTTTAGCTTTTTCCTGTTAATCCTAGCATGATAAAGAAGATTCAAAGAGAGTGAGATGCCAGCTCCTTTCATTCAGTCAGTAGCTTCAAACATTTCTGGACGTTTTTCAATGGCAAAAATCAATGAATATTGTAAATGCACAAACAGTAATATCTCCACATTGCACGGTGCAATTCTGAAATTTTTAGCTTTTTCCTGTTAATCCTAGCATGATAAAGAAGATTCAAAGAGAGTGAGATGCCAGCTCCTTTCATTCAGTCAGTAGCTTCAAACATTTCTGGTATATGAAAAACATGTTTTTCAATGGCAAAAATCAATGAATATTGTAAATGCACAAACAGTAATATCTCCACATTGCACGGTGCAATTCTGAAATTTTTAGCTTTTTCCTGTTAATCCTAGCATGATAAAGAAGATTCAAAGAGAGTGAGATGCCAGCTCCTTTCATTCAGTCAGTAGCTTCAAACATTTCTGGTATATGAAAAACATGTTTTTCAATGGCAAAAATCAATGAATATTGTAAATGCACAAACAGTAATATCTCCACATTGCACGGTGCAATTCTGAAATTTTTTGCTTTTTCCTGCTAATCCTAGCATGATAAAGAAGATTCAAAGAGAGTGAGATGCCAGCTCCTTTCATTCAGTCAGTAGCTTCAAACATTTCTGGTATATGAAAAACATGTTTTTCAATGGCAAAAATCAATGAATATTGTAAATGCACAAACAGTAATATCTCCACATTGCACGGTGCAATTCTGAAATTTTTAGCTTTTTCCTGTTAATCCTAGCATGATAAAGAAGATTCAAAGAGAGTGAGATGCCAGCTCCTTTCATTCAGTCAGTAGCTTCAAACATTTCTGGTATATGAAAAACATGTTTTTCAATGGCAAAAATCAATGAATATTGTAAATGCACAAACAGTAATATCTCCACATTGCACGGTGCAATTCTGAAATTTTTTGCTTTTTCCTGCTAATCCTAGCATGATAAAGAAGATTCAAAGAGAGTGAGATGCCAGCTCCTTTCATTCAGTCACTAGCTTCAAACATTTCTGGTATATGAAAAACATGTTTTTCAATGGCAAAAATCAATGAATATTGTAAATGCACAAACAGTAATATCTCCACATTGCAAGGTGCAATTCTGAAATTTTTAGCTTTTTCCTGTTAATCCTAGCATGATAAAGAAGATTCAAAGAGAGTGAGATGCCAGCTCCTTTCATTCAGTCAGTAGCTTCAAACATTTCTGGTATATGAAAAACATGTTTTTCAATGGCAAAAATCAATGAATATTGTAAATGCACAAACAGTAATATCTCCACATTGCACTGTGCAATTCTGAAATTTTTAGCTTTTTCCTGTTAATCCTAGCATGATAAAGAAGATTCAAAGAGAGTGAGATGCCAGCTCCTTTCATTCAGTCAGTAGCTTCAAACATTTCTGGTATATGAAAAACATGTTTTTCAATGGCAAAAATCAATGAATATTGTAAATGCACAAACAGTAATATCTCCACATTGCACGGTGCAATTCTGAAATTTTTTGCTTTTTCCTGCTAATCCTAGCATGATAAAGAAGATTCAAAGAGAGTGAGATGCCAGCTCCTTTCATTCAGTCAGTAGCTTCAAACATTTCTGGTATATGAAAAACATGTTTTTCAATGGCAAAAATCAATGAATATTGTAAATGCACAAACAGTAATATCTCCACATTGCACGGTGCAATTCTGAAATTTTTAGCTTTTTCCTGTTAATCCTAGCATGATAAAGAAGATTCAAAGAGAGTGAGATGCCAGCTCCTTTCATTCAGTCAGTAGCTTCAAACATTTCTGGACGTTTTTCAATGGCAAAAATCAATGAATATTGTAAATGCACAAACAGTAATATCTCCACATTGCAAGGTGCAATTCTGAAATTTTTTGCTTTTTCCTGCTAATCCTAGCATGATAAAGAAGATTCAAAGAGAGTGAGATGCCAGCTCCTTTCATTCAGTCAGTAGCTTCAAACATTTCTGGTATATGAAAAACATGTTTTTCAATGG
>NW_027371417.1:0-27542 GCF_046119375.1 Phyllobates terribilis
GCAAATTGGTGAAAGTACACCTATTAAAAAAAAAATAACAGCCTCCTCCATATCCCCTCTAGCTGTCCTGTCCATCACCAAGATAGGTGCGTTTTCTGCCATTTTAGGTAGAAGTAATGTTCAACCAATTTGCTTCTAATTTAGACAAAGTACTAGGAAAGTTTATCAAACAAACTCTACATATGAGCTCTATCTATTTTACAATACGTGTAATATGTATTCACAAAATGTCCATTTTCTATATGTGTGAACTTCACATCTTTTTTTTTTTTAGTAAGTTTTAGTGCATGATGAGGTGGTGTTTACCTATAGGATCCACCATCTCTTGGACTGGGCACCATTGATGGTATTTATTGGGCCCCACGTTCTTAAGTAAATCTCAATATTGCTTCAAAAAGGTAGCTATGCATATACAGTTTACAGACAGAATGTTAACATATTAAGCAAGAGTGTGACAACTTATCAGTGCTAAATGTGCCATAAAAAAACCCAGCATGTAAAATTCTTAGCTTTGACAAGTGACAACATATCTGGCAAAATGCATTGTAAACCAAATGTAATTTTTAGCTGCAGTAAATTTTAGACAATCAAAATGATGTTAAAATGTGTGTGTTTCTTACAGTCTAGAGGCTGCTTATTCTGATGGAGGAAAACACTGACAGCATCCTTCATGATCACTGAAAGAACTGTTCTCCTTTCTCCTGCCCCACACTGATCTATCTGATCGGTGCAGTGCAGGGGAGAAAGTCACCAGGACTTGCACGGATGTTGCGCATCCTGTGTAGCTGAAAAAACTTCTGCAAGACTAGCCCTTGGACCTCTTTATGAAAAGAAGAACGACACTCCTGATATGTGAGGTGGCATGGATAGGGTCCCAATCAAACAAAGTTGTTGATTAGCCATTGAACCTTTCAGGTCATGTGATCAGTCACATTCCTGGAAGGAATTTCAAGATGTGGTAATGTATACGATGGATGAGTGTACATATATATATATATATATATATAAGTGTTTGTGTGTGTGGAGCTGCATGAGTATATAAGAGAGCTGTTGGTGTATGTAAGAAAGCTGTGTACAAGTATGTAGCAAAACAGTGCGTGTATGTAACAGAGGTGTGAGTGCATACTTCAAAGCTGTAGAAAAGCTATATGTGTTAGAACTGTGTTTGTGTATGGAGGAGAGTTGTGTGTGTATTTCGGAAAATTGCGTGTGTGATAGTAGTAGAGTTGTGTGTATGCAGGAGAGATGTGTGTATGTAGGAAAGAGGGTGGAAACTTATCAATGCTATAGGACCTATGCAAGAACCTAACATGATCAAATTTGACTCATGACAATACAGCTTTAAAAAATGCATTGGCAGCAATTGTACCGATCATCTACTTTCAATGAATTATCAGCAAATTGGTGAAAGTACACCTATTAAAAAAAAAATAACAGCCTCCTCCATATCCCCTCTAGCTGTCCTGTCCATCACCAAGATAGGTGCGTTTTCTGCCATTTTAGGTAGAAGTAATGTTCAACCAATTTGCTTCTAATTTAGACAAAGTAGTAGGAAAGTTTATCAAACAAACTCTACATATGAGCTCTATCTATTTTACAATACGTGTAATATGTATTCACAAAATGTCCATTTTCTATATGTGTGAACTTCACATCTTTTTTTTTTTTAGTAAGTTTTAGTGCATGATGAGGTGGTGTTTACCTATAGGATCCACCATCTCTTGGACTGGGCACCATTGATGGTATTTATTGGGCCCCACGTTCTTAAGTAAATCTCAATATTGCTTCAAAAAGGTAGCTATGCATATACAGTTTACAGACAGAATGTTAACATATTAAGCAAGAGTGTGACAACTTATCAGTGCTAAATGTGCCATAAAAAAACCCAGCATGTAAAATTCTTAGCTTTGACAAGTGACAACATATCTGGCAAAATGCATTGTAAACCAAATGTAATTTTTAGCTGCAGTAAATTTTAGACAATCAAAATGATGTTAAAATGTGTGTGTTTCTTACAGTCTAGAGGCTGCTTATTCTGATGGAGGAAAACACTGACAGCATCCTTCATGATCACTGAAAGAACTGTTCTCCTTTCTCCTGCCCCACACTGATCTATCTGATCGGTGCAGTGCAGGGGAGAAAGTCACCAGGACTTGCACGGATGTTGCGCATCCTGTGTAGCTGAAAAAACTTCTGCAAGACTAGCCCTTGGACCTCTTTATGAAAAGAAGAACGACACTCCTGATATGTGAGGTGGCATGGATAGGGTCCCAATCAAACAAAGTTGTTGATTAGCCATTGAACCTTTCAGGTCATGTGATCAGTCACATTCCTGGAAGGAATTTCAAGATGTGGTAATGTATACGATGGATGAGTGTACATATATATATATATATATATATATATATATAAGTGTTTGTGTGTGTGGAGCTGCATGAGTATATAAGAGAGCTGTTGGTGTATGTAAGAAAGCTGTGTACAAGTATGTAGCAAAACAGTGCGTGTATGTAACAGAGGTGTGAGTGCATACTTCAAAGCTGTAGAAAAGCTATATGTGTTAGAACTGTGTTTGTGTATGGAGGAAAGTTGTGTGTGTATTTCGGAAAATTGCGTGTGTGATAGTAGTAGAGTTGTGTGTATGCAGGAGAGATGTGTGTATGTAGGAAAGAGGGTGGAAACTTATCAATGCTATAGGACCTATGCAAGAACCTAACATGATCAAATTTGACTCATGACAATACAGCTTTAAAAAATGCATTGGCAGCAATTGTACCGATCATCTACTTTCAATGAATTATCAGCAAATTGGTGAAAGTACACCTATTAAAAAAAAAATAACAGCCTCCTCCATATCCCCTCTAGCTGTCCTGTCCATCACCAAGATAGGTGCGTTTTCTGCCATTTTAGGTAGAAGTAATGTTCAACCAATTTGCTTCTAATTTAGACAAAGTAGTAGGAAAGTTTATCAAACAAACTCTACATATGAGCTCTATCTATTTTACAATACGTGTAATATGTATTCACAAAATGTCCATTTTCTATATGTGTGAACTTCACATCTTTTTTTTTTTTAGTAAGTTTTAGTGCATGATGAGGTGGTGTTTACCTATAGGATCCACCATCTCTTGGACTGGGCACCATTGATGGTATTTATTGGGCCCCACGTTCTTAAGTAAATCTCAATATTGCTTCAAAAAGGTAGCTATGCATATACAGTTTACAGACAGAATGTTAACATATTAAGCAAGAGTGTGACAACTTATCAGTGCTAAATGTGCCATAAAAAAACCCAGCATGTAAAATTCTTAGCTTTGACAAGTGACAACATATCTGGCAAAATGCATTGTAAACCAAATGTAATTTTTAGCTGCAGTAAATTTTAGACAATCAAAATGATGTTAAAATGTGTGTGTTTCTTACAGTCTAGAGGCTGCTTATTCTGATGGAGGAAAACACTGACAGCATCCTTCATGATCACTGAAAGAACTGTTCTCCTTTCTCCTGCCCCACACTGATCTATCTGATCGGTGCAGTGCAGGGGAGAAAGTCACCAGGACTTGCACGGATGTTGCGCATCCTGTGTAGCTGAAAAAACTTCTGCAAGACTAGCCCTTGGACCTCTTTATGAAAAGAAGAACGACACTCCTGATATGTGAGGTGGCATGGATAGGGTCCCAATCAAACAAAGTTGTTGATTAGCCATTGAACCTTTCAGGTCATGTGATCAGTCACATTCCTGGAAGGAATTTCAAGATGTGGTAATGTATACGATGGATGAGTGTACATATATATATATATATATATATATATATAAGTGTTTGTGTGTGTGGAGCTGCATGAGTATATAAGAGAGCTGTTGGTGTATGTAAGAAAGCTGTGTACAAGTATGTAGCAAAACAGTGCGTGTATGTAACAGAGGTGTGAGTGCATACTTCAAAGCTGTAGAAAAGCTATATGTGTTAGAACTGTGTTTGTGTATGGAGGAGAGTTGTGTGTGTATTTCGGAAAATTGCGTGTGTGATAGTAGTAGAGTTGTGTGTATGCAGGAGAGATGTGTGTATGTAGGAAAGAGGGTGGAAACTTATCAATGCTATAGGACCTATGCAAGAACCTAACATGATCAAATTTGACTCATGACAATACAGCTTTAAAAAATGCATTGGCAGCAATTGTACCGATCATCTACTTTCAATGAATTATCAGCAAATTGGTGAAAGTACACCTATTAAAAAAAAAATAACAGCCTCCTCCATATCCCCTCTAGCTGTCCTGTCCATCACCAAGATAGGTGCGTTTTCTGCCATTTTAGGTAGAAGTAATGTTCAACCAATTTGCTTCTAATTTAGACAAAGTAGTAGGAAAGTTTATCAAACAAACTCTACATATGAGCTCTATCTATTTTACAATACGTGTAATATGTATTCACAAAATGTCCATTTTCTATATGTGTGAACTTCACATCTTTTTTTTTTTTAGTAAGTTTTAGTGCATGATGAGGTGGTGTTTACCTATAGGATCCACCATCTCTTGGACTGGGCACCATTGATGGTATTTATTGGGCCCCACGTTCTTAAGTAAATCTCAATATTGCTTCAAAAAGGTAGCTATGCATATACAGTTTACAGACAGAATGTTAACATATTAAGCAAGAGTGTGACAACTTATCAGTGCTAAATGTGCCATAAAAAAACCCAGCATGTAAAATTCTTAGCTTTGACAAGTGACAACATATCTGGCAAAATGCATTGTAAACCAAATGTAATTTTTAGCTGCAGTAAATTTTAGACAATCAAAATGATGTTAAAATGTGTGTGTTTCTTACAGTCTAGAGGCTGCTTATTCTGATGGAGGAAAACACTGACAGCATCCTTCATGATCACTGAAAGAACTGTTCTCCTTTCTCCTGCCCCACACTGATCTATCTGATCGGTGCAGTGCAGGGGAGAAAGTCACCAGGACTTGCACGGATGTTGCGCATCCTGTGTAGCTGAAAAAACTTCTGCAAGACTAGCCCTTGGACCTCTTTATGAAAAGAAGAACGACACTCCTGATATGTGAGGTGGCATGGATAGGGTCCCAATCAAACAAAGTTGTTGATTAGCCATTGAACCTTTCAGGTCATGTGATCAGTCACATTCCTGGAAGGAATTTCAAGATGTGGTAATGTATACGATGGATGAGTGTACATATATATATATATATATATATAAGTGTTTGTGTGTGTGGAGCTGCATGAGTATATAAGAGAGCTGTTGGTGTATGTAAGAAAGCTGTGTACAAGTATGTAGCAAAACAGTGCGTGTATGTAACAGAGGTGTGAGTGCATACTTCAAAGCTGTAGAAAAGCTATATGTGTTAGAACTGTGTTTGTGTATGGAGGAAAGTTGTGTGTGTATTTCGGAAAATTGCGTGTGTGATAGTAGTAGAGTTGTGTGTATGCAGGAGAGATGTGTGTATGTAGGAAAGAGGGTGGAAACTTATCAATGCTATAGGACCTATGCAAGAACCTAACATGATCAAATTTGACTCATGACAATACAGCTTTAAAAAATGCATTGGCAGCAATTGTACCGATCATCTACTTTCAATGAATTATCAGCAAATTGGTGAAAGTACACCTATTAAAAAAAAAATAACAGCCTCCTCCATATCCCCTCTAGCTGTCCTGTCCATCACCAAGATAGGTGCGTTTTCTGCCATTTTAGGTAGAAGTAATGTTCAACCAATTTGCTTCTAATTTAGACAAAGTAGTAGGAAAGTTTATCAAACAAACTCTACATATGAGCTCTATCTATTTTACAATACGTGTAATATGTATTCACAAAATGTCCATTTTCTATATGTGTGAACTTCACATCTTTTTTTTTTTTAGTAAGTTTTAGTGCATGATGAGGTGGTGTTTACCTATAGGATCCACCATCTCTTGGACTGGGCACCATTGATGGTATTTATTGGGCCCCACGTTCTTAAGTAAATCTCAATATTGCTTCAAAAAGGTAGCTATGCATATACAGTTTACAGACAGAATGTTAACATATTAAGCAAGAGTGTGACAACTTATCAGTGCTAAATGTGCCATAAAAAAACCCAGCATGTAAAATTCTTAGCTTTGACAAGTGACAACATATCTGGCAAAATGCATTGTAAACCAAATGTAATTTTTAGCTGCAGTAAATTTTAGACAATCAAAATGATGTTAAAATGTGTGTGTTTCTTACAGTCTAGAGGCTGCTTATTCTGATGGAGGAAAACACTGACAGCATCCTTCATGATCACTGAAAGAACTGTTCTCCTTTCTCCTGCCCCACACTGATCTATCTGATCGGTGCAGTGCAGGGGAGAAAGTCACCAGGACTTGCACGGATGTTGCGCATCCTGTGTAGCTGAAAAAACTTCTGCAAGACTAGCCCTTGGACCTCTTTATGAAAAGAAGAACGACACTCCTGATATGTGAGGTGGCATGGATAGGGTCCCAATCAAACAAAGTTGTTGATTAGCCATTGAACCTTTCAGGTCATGTGATCAGTCACATTCCTGGAAGGAATTTCAAGATGTGGTAATGTATACGATGGATGAGTGTACATATATATATATATATATATATATATATATAAGTGTTTGTGTGTGTGGAGCTGCATGAGTATATAAGAGAGCTGTTGGTGTATGTAAGAAAGCTGTGTACAAGTATGTAGCAAAACAGTGCGTGTATGTAACAGAGGTGTGAGTGCATACTTCAAAGCTGTAGAAAAGCTATATGTGTTAGAACTGTGTTTGTGTATGGAGGAGAGTTGTGTGTGTATTTCGGAAAATTGCGTGTGTGATAGTAGTAGAGTTGTGTGTATGCAGGAGAGATGTGTGTATGTAGGAAAGAGGGTGGAAACTTATCAATGCTATAGGACCTATGCAAGAACCTAACATGATCAAATTTGACTCATGACAATACAGCTTTAAAAAATGCATTGGCAGCAATTGTACCGATCATCTACTTTCAATGAATTATCAGCAAATTGGTGAAAGTACACCTATTAAAAAGAAAATAACAGCCTCCTCCATATCCCCTCTAGCTGTCCTGTCCATCACCAAGATAGGTGCGTTTTCTGCCATTTTAGGTAGAAGTAATGTTCAACCAATTTGCTTCTAATTTAGACAAAGTAGTAGGAAAGTTTATCAAACAAACTCTACATATGAGCTCTATCTATTTTACAATACGTGTAATATGTATTCACAAAATGTCCATTTTCTATATGTGTGAACTTCACATCTTTTTTTTTTTTAGTAAGTTTTAGTGCATGATGAGGTGGTGTTTACCTATAGGATCCACCATCTCTTGGACTGGGCACACCATTGATGGTATTTATTGGGCCCCACGTTCTTAAGTAAATCTCAATATTGCTTCAAAAAGGTAGCTATGCATATACAGTTTACAGACAGAATGTTAACATATTAAGCAAGAGTGTGACAACTTATCAGTGCTAAATGTGCCATAAAAAAACCCAGCATGTAAAATTCTTAGCTTTGACAAGTGACAACATATCTGGCAAAATGCATTGTAAACCAAATGTAATTTTTAGCTGCAGTAAATTTTAGACAATCAAAATGATGTTAAAATGTGTGTGTTTCTTACAGTCTAGAGGCTGCTTATTCTGATGGAGGAAAACACTGACAGCATCCTTCATGATCACTGAAAGAACTGTTCTCCTTTCTCCTGCCCCACACTGATCTATCTGATCGGTGCAGTGCAGGGGAGAAAGTCACCAGGACTTGCACGGATGTTGCGCATCCTGTGTAGCTGAAAAAACTTCTGCAAGACTAGCCCTTGGACCTCTTTATGAAAAGAAGAACGACACTCCTGATATGTGAGGTGGCATGGATAGGGTCCCAATCAAACAAAGTTGTTGATTAGCCATTGAACCTTTCAGGTCATGTGATCAGTCACATTCCTGGAAGGAATTTCAAGATGTGGTAATGTATACGATGGATGAGTGTACATATATATATATATATATATATAAGTGTTTGTGTGTGTGGAGCTGCATGAGTATATAAGAGAGCTGTTGGTGTATGTAAGAAAGCTGTGTACAAGTATGTAGCAAAACAGTGCGTGTATGTAACAGAGGTGTGAGTGCATACTTCAAAGCTGTAGAAAAGCTATATGTGTTAGAACTGTGTTTGTGTATGGAGGAAAGTTGTGTGTGTATTTCGGAAAATTGCGTGTGTGATAGTAGTAGAGTTGTGTGTATGCAGGAGAGATGTGTGTATGTAGGAAAGAGGGTGGAAACTTATCAATGCTATAGGACCTATGCAAGAACCTAACATGATCAAATTTGACTCATGACAATACAGCTTTAAAAAATGCATTGGCAGCAATTGTACCGATCATCTACTTTCAATGAATTATCAGCAAATTGGTGAAAGTACACCTATTAAAAAAAAAATAACAGCCTCCTCCATATCCCCTCTAGCTGTCCTGTCCATCACCAAGATAGGTGCGTTTTCTGCCATTTTAGGTAGAAGTAATGTTCAACCAATTTGCTTCTAATTTAGACAAAGTAGTAGGAAAGTTTATCAAACAAACTCTACATATGAGCTCTATCTATTTTACAATACGTGTAATATGTATTCACAAAATGTCCATTTTCTATATGTGTGAACTTCACATCTTTTTTTTTTTTAGTAAGTTTTAGTGCATGATGAGGTGGTGTTTACCTATAGGATCCACCATCTCTTGGACTGGGCACCATTGATGGTATTTATTGGGCCCCACGTTCTTAAGTAAATCTCAATATTGCTTCAAAAAGGTAGCTATGCATATACAGTTTACAGACAGAATGTTAACATATTAAGCAAGAGTGTGACAACTTATCAGTGCTAAATGTGCCATAAAAAAACCCAGCATGTAAAATTCTTAGCTTTGACAAGTGACAACATATCTGGCAAAATGCATTGTAAACCAAATGTAATTTTTAGCTGCAGTAAATTTTAGACAATCAAAATGATGTTAAAATGTGTGTGTTTCTTACAGTCTAGAGGCTGCTTATTCTGATGGAGGAAAACACTGACAGCATCCTTCATGATCACTGAAAGAACTGTTCTCCTTTCTCCTGCCCCACACTGATCTATCTGATCGGTGCAGTGCAGGGGAGAAAGTCACCAGGACTTGCACGGATGTTGCGCATCCTGTGTAGCTGAAAAAACTTCTGCAAGACTAGCCCTTGGACCTCTTTATGAAAAGAAGAACGACACTCCTGATATGTGAGGTGGCATGGATAGGGTCCCAATCAAACAAAGTTGTTGATTAGCCATTGAACCTTTCAGGTCATGTGATCAGTCACATTCCTGGAAGGAATTTCAAGATGTGGTAATGTATACGATGGATGAGTGTACATATATATATATATATATATATATATATATATAAGTGTTTGTGTGTGTGGAGCTGCATGAGTATATAAGAGAGCTGTTGGTGTATGTAAGAAAGCTGTGTACAAGTATGTAGCAAAACAGTGCGTGTATGTAACAGAGGTGTGAGTGCATACTTCAAAGCTGTAGAAAAGCTATATGTGTTAGAACTGTGTTTGTGTATGGAGGAAAGTTGTGTGTGTATTTCGGAAAATTGCGTGTGTGATAGTAGTAGAGTTGTGTGTATGCAGGAGAGATGTGTGTATGTAGGAAAGAGGGTGGAAACTTATCAATGCTATAGGACCTATGCAAGAACCTAACATGATCAAATTTGACTCATGACAATACAGCTTTAAAAAATGCATTGGCAGCAATTGTACCGATCATCTACTTTCAATGAATTATCAGCAAATTGGTGAAAGTACACCTATTAAAAAAAAAATAACAGCCTCCTCCATATCCCCTCTAGCTGTCCTGTCCATCACCAAGATAGGTGCGTTTTCTGCCATTTTAGGTAGAAGTAATGTTCAACCAATTTGCTTCTAATTTAGACAAAGTAGTAGGAAAGTTTATCAAACAAACTCTACATATGAGCTCTATCTATTTTACAATACGTGTAATATGTATTCACAAAATGTCCATTTTCTATATGTGTGAACTTCACATCTTTTTTTTTTTTAGTAAGTTTTAGTGCATGATGAGGTGGTGTTTACCTATAGGATCCACCATCTCTTGGACTGGGCACCATTGATGGTATTTATTGGGCCCCACGTTCTTAAGTAAATCTCAATATTGCTTCAAAAAGGTAGCTATGCATATACAGTTTACAGACAGAATGTTAACATATTAAGCAAGAGTGTGACAACTTATCAGTGCTAAATGTGCCATAAAAAAACCCAGCATGTAAAATTCTTAGCTTTGACAAGTGACAACATATCTGGCAAAATGCATTGTAAACCAAATGTAATTTTTAGCTGCAGTAAATTTTAGACAATCAAAATGATGTTAAAATGTGTGTGTTTCTTACAGTCTAGAGGCTGCTTATTCTGATGGAGGAAAACACTGACAGCATCCTTCATGATCACTGAAAGAACTGTTCTCCTTTCTCCTGCCCCACACTGATCTATCTGATCGGTGCAGTGCAGGGGAGAAAGTCACCAGGACTTGCACGGATGTTGCGCATCCTGTGTAGCTGAAAAAACTTCTGCAAGACTAGCCCTTGGACCTCTTTATGAAAAGAAGAACGACACTCCTGATATGTGAGGTGGCATGGATAGGGTCCCAATCAAACAAAGTTGTTGATTAGCCATTGAACCTTTCAGGTCATGTGATCAGTCACATTCCTGGAAGGAATTTCAAGATGTGGTAATGTATACGATGGATGAGTGTACATATATATATATATATATATATATATATATATATATATAAGTGTTTGTGTGTGTGGAGCTGCATGAGTATATAAGAGAGCTGTTGGTGTATGTAAGAAAGCTGTGTACAAGTATGTAGCAAAACAGTGCGTGTATGTAACAGAGGTGTGAGTGCATACTTCAAAGCTGTAGAAAAGCTATATGTGTTAGAACTGTGTTTGTGTATGGAGGAAAGTTGTGTGTGTATTTCGGAAAATTGCGTGTGTGATAGTAGTAGAGTTGTGTGTATGCAGGAGAGATGTGTGTATGTAGGAAAGAGGGTGGAAACTTATCAATGCTATAGGACCTATGCAAGAACCTAACATGATCAAATTTGACTCATGACAATACAGCTTTAAAAAATGCATTGGCAGCAATTGTACCGATCATCTACTTTCAATGAATTATCAGCAAATTGGTGAAAGTACACCTATTAAAAAAAAAATAACAGCCTCCTCCATATCCCCTCTAGCTGTCCTGTCCATTACCAAGATAGGTGCGTTTTCTGCCATTTTAGGTAGAAGTAATGTTCAACCAATTTGCTTCTAATTTAGACAAAGTACTAGGAAAGTTTATCAAACAAACTCTACATATGAGCTCTATCTATTTTACAATACGTGTAATATGTATTCACAAAATGTCCATTTTCTATATGTGTGAACTTCACATCTTTTTTTTTTTTAGTAAGTTTTAGTGCATGATGAGGTGGTGTTTACCTATAGGATCCACCATCTCTTGGACTGGGCACCATTGATGGTATTTATTGGGCCCCACGTTCTTAAGTAAATCTCAATATTGCTTCAAAAAGGTAGCTATGCATATACAGTTTACAGACAGAATGTTAACATATTAAGCAAGAGTGTGACAACTTATCAGTGCTAAATGTGCCATAAAAAAACCCAGCATGTAAAATTCTTAGCTTTGACAAGTGACAACATATCTGGCAAAATGCATTGTAAACCAAATGTAATTTTTAGCTGCAGTAAATTTTAGACAATCAAAATGATGTTAAAATGTGTGTGTTTCTTACAGTCTAGAGGCTGCTTATTCTGATGGAGGAAAACACTGACAGCATCCTTCATGATCACTGAAAGAACTGTTCTCCTTTCTCCTGCCCCACACTGATCTATCTGATCGGTGCAGTGCAGGGGAGAAAGTCACCAGGACTTGCACGGATGTTGCGCATCCTGTGTAGCTGAAAAAACTTCTGCAAGACTAGCCCTTGGACCTCTTTATGAAAAGAAGAACGACACTCCTGATATGTGAGGTGGCATGGATAGGGTCCCAATCAAACAAAGTTGTTGATTAGCCATTGAACCTTTCAGGTCATGTGATCAGTCACATTCCTGGAAGGAATTTCAAGATGTGGTAATGTATACGATGGATGAGTGTACATATATATATATATATATATATATAAGTGTTTGTGTGTGTGGAGCTGCATGAGTATATAAGAGAGCTGTTGGTGTATGTAAGAAAGCTGTGTACAAGTATGTAGCAAAACAGTGCGTGTATGTAACAGAGGTGTGAGTGCATACTTCAAAGCTGTAGAAAAGCTATATGTGTTAGAACTGTGTTTGTGTATGGAGGAGAGTTGTGTGTGTATTTCGGAAAATTGCGTGTGTGATAGTAGTAGAGTTGTGTGTATGCAGGAGAGATGTGTGTATGTAGGAAAGAGGGTGGAAACTTATCAATGCTATAGGACCTATGCAAGAACCTAACATGATCAAATTTGACTCATGACAATACAGCTTTAAAAAATGCATTGGCAGCAATTGTACCGATCATCTACTTTCAATGAATTATCAGCAAATTGGTGAAAGTACACCTATTAAAAAAAAAATAACAGCCTCCTCCATATCCCCTCTAGCTGTCCTGTCCATCACCAAGATAGGTGCGTTTTCTGCCATTTTAGGTAGAAGTAATGTTCAACCAATTTGCTTCTAATTTAGACAAAGTAGTAGGAAAGTTTATCAAACAAACTCTACATATGAGCTCTATCTATTTTACAATACGTGTAATATGTATTCACAAAATGTCCATTTTCTATATGTGTGAACTTCACATCTTTTTTTTTTTTAGTAAGTTTTAGTGCATGATGAGGTGGTGTTTACCTATAGGATCCACCATCTCTTGGACTGGGCACCATTGATGGTATTTATTGGGCCCCACGTTCTTAAGTAAATCTCAATATTGCTTCAAAAAGGTAGCTATGCATATACAGTTTACAGACAGAATGTTAACATATTAAGCAAGAGTGTGACAACTTATCAGTGCTAAATGTGCCATAAAAAAACCCAGCATGTAAAATTCTTAGCTTTGACAAGTGACAACATATCTGGCAAAATGCATTGTAAACCAAATGTAATTTTTAGCTGCAGTAAATTTTAGACAATCAAAATGATGTTAAAATGTGTGTGTTTCTTACAGTCTAGAGGCTGCTTATTCTGATGGAGGAAAACACTGACAGCATCCTTCATGATCACTGAAAGAACTGTTCTCCTTTCTCCTGCCCCACACTGATCTATCTGATCGGTGCAGTGCAGGGGAGAAAGTCACCAGGACTTGCACGGATGTTGCGCATCCTGTGTAGCTGAAAAAACTTCTGCAAGACTAGCCCTTGGACCTCTTTATGAAAAGAAGAACGACACTCCTGATATGTGAGGTGGCATGGATAGGGTCCCAATCAAACAAAGTTGTTGATTAGCCATTGAACCTTTCAGGTCATGTGATCAGTCACATTCCTGGAAGGAATTTCAAGATGTGGTAATGTATACGATGGATGAGTGTACATATATATATATATATATATATATATATATAAGTGTTTGTGTGTGTGGAGCTGCATGAGTATATAAGAGAGCTGTTGGTGTATGTAAGAAAGCTGTGTACAAGTATGTAGCAAAACAGTGCGTGTATGTAACAGAGGTGTGAGTGCATACTTCAAAGCTGTAGAAAAGCTATATGTGTTAGAACTGTGTTTGTGTATGGAGGAAAGTTGTGTGTGTATTTCGGAAAATTGCGTGTGTGATAGTAGTAGAGTTGTGTGTATGCAGGAGAGATGTGTGTATGTAGGAAAGAGGGTGGAAACTTATCAATGCTATAGGACCTATGCAAGAACCTAACATGATCAAATTTGACTCATGACAATACAGCTTTAAAAAATGCATTGGCAGCAATTGTACCGATCATCTACTTTCAATGAATTATCAGCAAATTGGTGAAAGTACACCTATTAAAAAAAAAATAACAGCCTCCTCCATATCCCCTCTAGCTGTCCTGTCCATCACCAAGATAGGTGCGTTTTCTGCCATTTTAGGTAGAAGTAATGTTCAACCAATTTGCTTCTAATTTAGACAAAGTAGTAGGAAAGTTTATCAAACAAACTCTACATATGAGCTCTATCTATTTTACAATACGTGTAATATGTATTCACAAAATGTCCATTTTCTATATGTGTGAACTTCACATCTTTTTTTTTTTTAGTAAGTTTTAGTGCATGATGAGGTGGTGTTTACCTATAGGATCCACCATCTCTTGGACTGGGCACCATTGATGGTATTTATTGGGCCCCACGTTCTTAAGTAAATCTCAATATTGCTTCAAAAAGGTAGCTATGCATATACAGTTTACAGACAGAATGTTAACATATTAAGCAAGAGTGTGACAACTTATCAGTGCTAAATGTGCCATAAAAAAACCCAGCATGTAAAATTCTTAGCTTTGACAAGTGACAACATATCTGGCAAAATGCATTGTAAACCAAATGTAATTTTTAGCTGCAGTAAATTTTAGACAATCAAAATGATGTTAAAATGTGTGTGTTTCTTACAGTCTAGAGGCTGCTTATTCTGATGGAGGAAAACACTGACAGCATCCTTCATGATCACTGAAAGAACTGTTCTCCTTTCTCCTGCCCCACACTGATCTATCTGATCGGTGCAGTGCAGGGGAGAAAGTCACCAGGACTTGCACGGATGTTGCGCATCCTGTGTAGCTGAAAAAACTTCTGCAAGACTAGCCCTTGGACCTCTTTATGAAAAGAAGAACGACACTCCTGATATGTGAGGTGGCATGGATAGGGTCCCAATCAAACAAAGTTGTTGATTAGCCATTGAACCTTTCAGGTCATGTGATCAGTCACATTCCTGGAAGGAATTTCAAGATGTGGTAATGTATACGATGGATGAGTGTACATATATATATATATATATATATATATATATAAGTGTTTGTGTGTGTGGAGCTGCATGAGTATATAAGAGAGCTGTTGGTGTATGTAAGAAAGCTGTGTACAAGTATGTAGCAAAACAGTGCGTGTATGTAACAGAGGTGTGAGTGCATACTTCAAAGCTGTAGAAAAGCTATATGTGTTAGAACTGTGTTTGTGTATGGAGGAGAGTTGTGTGTGTATTTCGGAAAATTGCGTGTGTGATAGTAGTAGAGTTGTGTGTATGCAGGAGAGATGTGTGTATGTAGGAAAGAGGGTGGAAACTTATCAATGCTATAGGACCTATGCAAGAACCTAACATGATCAAATTTGACTCATGACAATACAGCTTTAAAAAATGCATTGGCAGCAATTGTACCGATCATCTACTTTCAATGAATTATCAGCAAATTGGTGAAAGTACACCTATTAAAAAAAAAATAACAGCCTCCTCCATATCCCCTCTAGCTGTCCTGTCCATCACCAAGATAGGTGCGTTTTCTGCCATTTTAGGTAGAAGTAATGTTCAACCAATTTGCTTCTAATTTAGACAAAGTAGTAGGAAAGTTTATCAAACAAACTCTACATATGAGCTCTATCTATTTTACAATACGTGTAATATGTATTCACAAAATGTCCATTTTCTATATGTGTGAACTTCACATCTTTTTTTTTTTTTAGTAAGTTTTAGTGCATGATGAGGTGGTGTTTACCTATAGGATCCACCATCTCTTGGACTGGGCACCATTGATGGTATTTATTGGGCCCCACGTTCTTAAGTAAATCTCAATATTGCTTCAAAAAGGTAGCTATGCATATACAGTTTACAGACAGAATGTTAACATATTAAGCAAGAGTGTGACAACTTATCAGTGCTAAATGTGCCATAAAAAAACCCAGCATGTAAAATTCTTAGCTTTGACAAGTGACAACATATCTGGCAAAATGCATTGTAAACCAAATGTAATTTTTAGCTGCAGTAAATTTTAGACAATCAAAATGATGTTAAAATGTGTGTGTTTCTTACAGTCTAGAGGCTGCTTATTCTGATGGAGGAAAACACTGACAGCATCCTTCATGATCACTGAAAGAACTGTTCTCCTTTCTCCTGCCCCACACTGATCTATCTGATCGGTGCAGTGCAGGGGAGAAAGTCACCAGGACTTGCACGGATGTTGCGCATCCTGTGTAGCTGAAAAAACTTCTGCAAGACTAGCCCTTGGACCTCTTTATGAAAAGAAGAACGACACTCCTGATATGTGAGGTGGCATGGATAGGGTCCCAATCAAACAAAGTTGTTGATTAGCCATTGAACCTTTCAGGTCATGTGATCAGTCACATTCCTGGAAGGAATTTCAAGATGTGGTAATGTATACGATGGATGAGTGTACATATATATATATATATATATATATATATATATATATAAGTGTTTGTGTGTGTGGAGCTGCATGAGTATATAAGAGAGCTGTTGGTGTATGTAAGAAAGCTGTGTACAAGTATGTAGCAAAACAGTGCGTGTATGTAACAGAGGTGTGAGTGCATACTTCAAAGCTGTAGAAAAGCTATATGTGTTAGAACTGTGTTTGTGTATGGAGGAAAGTTGTGTGTGTATTTCGGAAAATTGCGTGTGTGATAGTAGTAGAGTTGTGTGTATGCAGGAGAGATGTGTGTATGTAGGAAAGAGGGTGGAAACTTATCAATGCTATAGGACCTATGCAAGAACCTAACATGATCAAATTTGACTCATGACAATACAGCTTTAAAAAATGCATTGGCAGCAATTGTACCGATCATCTACTTTCAATGAATTATCAGCAAATTGGTGAAAGTACACCTATTAAAAAAAAAATAACAGCCTCCTCCATATCCCCTCTAGCTGTCCTGTCCATCACCAAGATAGGTGCGTTTTCTGCCATTTTAGGTAGAAGTAATGTTCAACCAATTTGCTTCTAATTTAGACAAAGTAGTAGGAAAGTTTATCAAACAAACTCTACATATGAGCTCTATCTATTTTACAATACGTGTAATATGTATTCACAAAATGTCCATTTTCTATATGTGTGAACTTCACATCTTTTTTTTTTTTAGTAAGTTTTAGTGCATGATGAGGTGGTGTTTACCTATAGGATCCACCATCTCTTGGACTGGGCACCATTGATGGTATTTATTGGGCCCCACGTTCTTAAGTAAATCTCAATATTGCTTCAAAAAGGTAGCTATGCATATACAGTTTACAGACAGAATGTTAACATATTAAGCAAGAGTGTGACAACTTATCAGTGCTAAATGTGCCATAAAAAAACCCAGCATGTAAAATTCTTAGCTTTGACAAGTGACAACATATCTGGCAAAATGCATTGTAAACCAAATGTAATTTTTAGCTGCAGTAAATTTTAGACAATCAAAATGATGTTAAAATGTGTGTGTTTCTTACAGTCTAGAGGCTGCTTATTCTGATGGAGGAAAACACTGACAGCATCCTTCATGATCACTGAAAGAACTGTTCTCCTTTCTCCTGCCCCACACTGATCTATCTGATCGGTGCAGTGCAGGGGAGAAAGTCACCAGGACTTGCACGGATGTTGCGCATCCTGTGTAGCTGAAAAAACTTCTGCAAGACTAGCCCTTGGACCTCTTTATGAAAAGAAGAACGACACTCCTGATATGTGAGGTGGCATGGATAGGGTCCCAATCAAACAAAGTTGTTGATTAGCCATTGAACCTTTCAGGTCATGTGATCAGTCACATTCCTGGAAGGAATTTCAAGATGTGGTAATGTATACGATGGATGAGTGTACATATATATATATATATATATATATATAAGTGTTTGTGTGTGTGGAGCTGCATGAGTATATAAGAGAGCTGTTGGTGTATGTAAGAAAGCTGTGTACAAGTATGTAGCAAAACAGTGCGTGTATGTAACAGAGGTGTGAGTGCATACTTCAAAGCTGTAGAAAAGCTATATGTGTTAGAACTGTGTTTGTGTATGGAGGAGAGTTGTGTGTGTATTTCGGAAAATTGCGTGTGTGATAGTAGTAGAGTTGTGTGTATGCAGGAGAGATGTGTGTATGTAGGAAAGAGGGTGGAAACTTATCAATGCTATAGGACCTATGCAAGAACCTAACATGATCAAATTTGACTCATGACAATACAGCTTTAAAAAATGCATTGGCAGCAATTGTACCGATCATCTACTTTCAATGAATTATCAGCAAATTGGTGAAAGTACACCTATTAAAAAAAAAATAACAGCCTCCTCCATATCCCCTCTAGCTGTCCTGTCCATCACCAAGATAGGTGCGTTTTCTGCCATTTTAGGTAGAAGTAATGTTCAACCAATTTGCTTCTAATTTAGACAAAGTAGTAGGAAAGTTTATCAAACAAACTCTACATATGAGCTCTATCTATTTTACAATACGTGTAATATGTATTCACAAAATGTCCATTTTCTATATGTGTGAACTTCACATCTTTTTTTTTTTTAGTAAGTTTTAGTGCATGATGAGGTGGTGTTTACCTATAGGATCCACCATCTCTTGGACTGGGCACCATTGATGGTATTTATTGGGCCCCACGTTCTTAAGTAAATCTCAATATTGCTTCAAAAAGGTAGCTATGCATATACAGTTTACAGACAGAATGTTAACATATTAAGCAAGAGTGTGACAACTTATCAGTGCTAAATGTGCCATAAAAAAACCCAGCATGTAAAATTCTTAGCTTTGACAAGTGACAACATATCTGGCAAAATGCATTGTAAACCAAATGTAATTTTTAGCTGCAGTAAATTTTAGACAATCAAAATGATGTTAAAATGTGTGTGTTTCTTACAGTCTAGAGGCTGCTTATTCTGATGGAGGAAAACACTGACAGCATCCTTCATGATCACTGAAAGAACTGTTCTCCTTTCTCCTGCCCCACACTGATCTATCTGATCGGTGCAGTGCAGGGGAGAAAGTCACCAGGACTTGCACGGATGTTGCGCATCCTGTGTAGCTGAAAAAACTTCTGCAAGACTAGCCCTTGGACCTCTTTATGAAAAGAAGAACGACACTCCTGATATGTGAGGTGGCATGGATAGGGTCCCAATCAAACAAAGTTGTTGATTAGCCATTGAACCTTTCAGGTCATGTGATCAGTCACATTCCTGGAAGGAATTTCAAGATGTGGTAATGTATACGATGGATGAGTGTACATATATATATATATATATATATATATAAGTGTTTGTGTGTGTGGAGCTGCATGAGTATATAAGAGAGCTGTTGGTGTATGTAAGAAAGCTGTGTACAAGTATGTAGCAAAACAGTGCGTGTATGTAACAGAGGTGTGAGTGCATACTTCAAAGCTGTAGAAAAGCTATATGTGTTAGAACTGTGTTTGTGTATGGAGGAGAGTTGTGTGTGTATTTCGGAAAATTGCGTGTGTGATAGTAGTAGAGTTGTGTGTATGCAGGAGAGATGTGTGTATGTAGGAAAGAGGGTGGAAACTTATCAATGCTATAGGACCTATGCAAGAACCTAACATGATCAAATTTGACTCATGACAATACAGCTTTAAAAAATGCATTGGCAGCAATTGTACCGATCATCTACTTTCAATGAATTATCAGCAAATTGGTGAAAGTACACCTATTAAAAAAAAAATAACAGCCTCCTCCATATCCCCTCTAGCTGTCCTGTCCATCACCAAGATAGGTGCGTTTTCTGCCATTTTAGGTAGAAGTAATGTTCAACCAATTTGCTTCTAATTTAGACAAAGTAGTAGGAAAGTTTATCAAACAAACTCTACATATGAGCTCTATCTATTTTACAATACGTGTAATATGTATTCACAAAATGTCCATTTTCTATATGTGTGAACTTCACATCTTTTTTTTTTTTAGTAAGTTTTAGTGCATGATGAGGTGGTGTTTACCTATAGGATCCACCATCTCTTGGACTGGGCACCATTGATGGTATTTATTGGGCCCCACGTTCTTAAGTAAATCTCAATATTGCTTCAAAAAGGTAGCTATGCATATACAGTTTACAGACAGAATGTTAACATATTAAGCAAGAGTGTGACAACTTATCAGTGCTAAATGTGCCATAAAAAAACCCAGCATGTAAAATTCTTAGCTTTGACAAGTGACAACATATCTGGCAAAATGCATTGTAAACCAAATGTAATTTTTAGCTGCAGTAAATTTTAGACAATCAAAATGATGTTAAAATGTGTGTGTTTCTTACAGTCTAGAGGCTGCTTATTCTGATGGAGGAAAACACTGACAGCATCCTTCATGATCACTGAAAGAACTGTTCTCCTTTCTCCTGCCCCACACTGATCTATCTGATCGGTGCAGTGCAGGGGAGAAAGTCACCAGGACTTGCACGGATGTTGCGCATCCTGTGTAGCTGAAAAAACTTCTGCAAGACTAGCCCTTGGACCTCTTTATGAAAAGAAGAACGACACTCCTGATATGTGAGGTGGCATGGATAGGGTCCCAATCAAACAAAGTTGTTGATTAGCCATTGAACCTTTCAGGTCATGTGATCAGTCACATTCCTGGAAGGAATTTCAAGATGTGGTAATGTATACGATGGATGAGTGTACATATATATATATATATATATATATATATATATATAAGTGTTTGTGTGTGTGGAGCTGCATGAGTATATAAGAGAGCTGTTGGTGTATGTAAGAAAGCTGTGTACAAGTATGTAGCAAAACAGTGCGTGTATGTAACAGAGGTGTGAGTGCATACTTCAAAGCTGTAGAAAAGCTATATGTGTTAGAACTGTGTTTGTGTATGGAGGAAAGTTGTGTGTGTATTTCGGAAAATTGCGTGTGTGATAGTAGTAGAGTTGTGTGTATGCAGGAGAGATGTGTGTATGTAGGAAAGAGGGTGGAAACTTATCAATGCTATAGGACCTATGCAAGAACCTAACATGATCAAATTTGACTCATGACAATACAGCTTTAAAAAATGCATTGGCAGCAATTGTACCGATCATCTACTTTCAATGAATTATCAGCAAATTGGTGAAAGTACACCTATTAAAAAAAAAATAACAGCCTCCTCCATATCCCCTCTAGCTGTCCTGTCCATCACCAAGATAGGTGCGTTTTCTGCCATTTTAGGTAGAAGTAATGTTCAACCAATTTGCTTCTAATTTAGACAAAGTAGTAGGAAAGTTTATCAAACAAACTCTACATATGAGCTCTATCTATTTTACAATACGTGTAATATGTATTCACAAAATGTCCATTTTCTATATGTGTGAACTTCACATCTTTTTTTTTTTTAGTAAGTTTTAGTGCATGATGAGGTGGTGTTTACCTATAGGATCCACCATCTCTTGGACTGGGCACCATTGATGGTATTTATTGGGCCCCACGTTCTTAAGTAAATCTCAATATTGCTTCAAAAAGGTAGCTATGCATATACAGTTTACAGACAGAATGTTAACATATTAAGCAAGAGTGTGACAACTTATCAGTGCTAAATGTGCCATAAAAAAACCCAGCATGTAAAATTCTTAGCTTTGACAAGTGACAACATATCTGGCAAAATGCATTGTAAACCAAATGTAATTTTTAGCTGCAGTAAATTTTAGACAATCAAAATGATGTTAAAATGTGTGTGTTTCTTACAGTCTAGAGGCTGCTTATTCTGATGGAGGAAAACACTGACAGCATCCTTCATGATCACTGAAAGAACTGTTCTCCTTTCTCCTGCCCCACACTGATCTATCTGATCGGTGCAGTGCAGGGGAGAAAGTCACCAGGACTTGCACGGATGTTGCGCATCCTGTGTAGCTGAAAAAACTTCTGCAAGACTAGCCCTTGGACCTCTTTATGAAAAGAAGAACGACACTCCTGATATGTGAGGTGGCATGGATAGGGTCCCAATCAAACAAAGTTGTTGATTAGCCATTGAACCTTTCAGGTCATGTGATCAGTCACATTCCTGGAAGGAATTTCAAGATGTGGTAATGTATACGATGGATGAGTGTACATATATATATATATATATATATATATATAAGTGTTTGTGTGTGTGGAGCTGCATGAGTATATAAGAGAGCTGTTGGTGTATGTAAGAAAGCTGTGTACAAGTATGTAGCAAAACAGTGCGTGTATGTAACAGAGGTGTGAGTGCATACTTCAAAGCTGTAGAAAAGCTATATGTGTTAGAACTGTGTTTGTGTATGGAGGAGAGTTGTGTGTGTATTTCGGAAAATTGCGTGTGTGATAGTAGTAGAGTTGTGTGTATGCAGGAGAGATGTGTGTATGTAGGAAAGAGGGTGGAAACTTATCAATGCTATAGGACCTATGCAAGAACCTAACATGATCAAATTTGACTCATGACAATACAGCTTTAAAAAATGCATTGGCAGCAATTGTACCGATCATCTACTTTCAATGAATTATCAGCAAATTGGTGAAAGTACACCTATTAAAAAAAAAATAACAGCCTCCTCCATATCCCCTCTAGCTGTCCTGTCCATCACCAAGATAGGTGCGTTTTCTGCCATTTTAGGTAGAAGTAATGTTCAACCAATTTGCTTCTAATTTAGACAAAGTAGTAGGAAAGTTTATCAAACAAACTCTACATATGAGCTCTATCTATTTTACAATACGTGTAATATGTATTCACAAAATGTCCATTTTCTATATGTGTGAACTTCACATCTTTTTTTTTTTTAGTAAGTTTTAGTGCATGATGAGGTGGTGTTTACCTATAGGATCCACCATCTCTTGGACTGGGCACCATTGATGGTATTTATTGGGCCCCACGTTCTTAAGTAAATCTCAATATTGCTTCAAAAAGGTAGCTATGCATATACAGTTTACAGACAGAATGTTAACATATTAAGCAAGAGTGTGACAACTTATCAGTGCTAAATGTGCCATAAAAAAACCCAGCATGTAAAATTCTTAGCTTTGACAAGTGACAACATATCTGGCAAAATGCATTGTAAACCAAATGTAATTTTTAGCTGCAGTAAATTTTAGACAATCAAAATGATGTTAAAATGTGTGTGTTTCTTACAGTCTAGAGGCTGCTTATTCTGATGGAGGAAAACACTGACAGCATCCTTCATGATCACTGAAAGAACTGTTCTCCTTTCTCCTGCCCCACACTGATCTATCTGATCGGTGCAGTGCAGGGGAGAAAGTCACCAGGACTTGCACGGATGTTGCGCATCCTGTGTAGCTGAAAAAACTTCTGCAAGACTAGCCCTTGGACCTCTTTATGAAAAGAAGAACGACACTCCTGATATGTGAGGTGGCATGGATAGGGTCCCAATCAAACAAAGTTGTTGATTAGCCATTGAACCTTTCAGGTCATGTGATCAGTCACATTCCTGGAAGGAATTTCAAGATGTGGTAATGTATACGATGGATGAGTGTACATATATATATATATATATATATATATATAAGTGTTTGTGTGTGTGGAGCTGCATGAGTATATAAGAGAGCTGTTGGTGTATGTAAGAAAGCTGTGTACAAGTATGTAGCAAAACAGTGCGTGTATGTAACAGAGGTGTGAGTGCATACTTCAAAGCTGTAGAAAAGCTATATGTGTTAGAACTGTGTTTGTGTATGGAGGAGAGTTGTGTGTGTATTTCGGAAAATTGCGTGTGTGATAGTAGTAGAGTTGTGTGTATGCAGGAGAGATGTGTGTATGTAGGAAAGAGGGTGGAAACTTATCAATGCTATAGGACCTATGCAAGAACCTAACATGATCAAATTTGACTCATGACAATACAGCTTTAAAAAATGCATTGGCAGCAATTGTACCGATCATCTACTTTCAATGAATTATCAGCAAATTGGTGAAAGTACACCTATTAAAAAAAAAATAACAGCCTCCTCCATATCCCCTCTAGCTGTCCTGTCCATCACCAAGATAGGTGCGTTTTCTGCCATTTTAGGTAGAAGTAATGTTCAACCAATTTGCTTCTAATTTAGACAAAGTAGTAGGAAAGTTTATCAAACAAACTCTACATATGAGCTCTATCTATTTTACAATACGTGTAATATGTATTCACAAAATGTCCATTTTCTATATGTGTGAACTTCACATCTTTTTTTTTTTTAGTAAGTTTTAGTGCATGATGAGGTGGTGTTTACCTATAGGATCCACCATCTCTTGGACTGGGCACCATTGATGGTATTTATTGGGCCCCACGTTCTTAAGTAAATCTCAATATTGCTTCAAAAAGGTAGCTATGCATATACAGTTTACAGACAGAATGTTAACATATTAAGCAAGAGTGTGACAACTTATCAGTGCTAAATGTGCCATAAAAAAACCCAGCATGTAAAATTCTTAGCTTTGACAAGTGACAACATATCTGGCAAAATGCATTGTAAACCAAATGTAATTTTTAGCTGCAGTAAATTTTAGACAATCAAAATGATGTTAAAATGTGTGTGTTTCTTACAGTCTAGAGGCTGCTTATTCTGATGGAGGAAAACACTGACAGCATCCTTCATGATCACTGAAAGAACTGTTCTCCTTTCTCCTGCCCCACACTGATCTATCTGATCGGTGCAGTGCAGGGGAGAAAGTCACCAGGACTTGCACGGATGTTGCGCATCCTGTGTAGCTGAAAAAACTTCTGCAAGACTAGCCCTTGGACCTCTTTATGAAAAGAAGAACGACACTCCTGATATGTGAGGTGGCATGGATAGGGTCCCAATCAAACAAAGTTGTTGATTAGCCATTGAACCTTTCAGGTCATGTGATCAGTCACATTCCTGGAAGGAATTTCAAGATGTGGTAATGTATACGATGGATGAGTGTACATATATATATATATATATATATATATAAGTGTTTGTGTGTGTGGAGCTGCATGAGTATATAAGAGAGCTGTTGGTGTATGTAAGAAAGCTGTGTACAAGTATGTAGCAAAACAGTGCGTGTATGTAACAGAGGTGTGAGTGCATACTTCAAAGCTGTAGAAAAGCTATATGTGTTAGAACTGTGTTTGTGTATGGAGGAGAGTTGTGTGTGTATTTCGGAAAATTGCGTGTGTGATAGTAGTAGAGTTGTGTGTATGCAGGAGAGATGTGTGTATGTAGGAAAGAGGGTGGAAACTTATCAATGCTATAGGACCTATGCAAGAACCTAACATGATCAAATTTGACTCATGACAATACAGCTTTAAAAAATGCATTGGCAGCAATTGTACCGATCATCTACTTTCAATGAATTATCAGCAAATTGGTGAAAGTACACCTATTAAAAAAAAAATAACAGCCTCCTCCATATCCCCTCTAGCTGTCCTGTCCATCACCAAGATAGGTGCGTTTTCTGCCATTTTAGGTAGAAGTAATGTTCAACCAATTTGCTTCTAATTTAGACAAAGTAGTAGGAAAGTTTATCAAACAAACTCTACATATGAGCTCTATCTATTTTACAATACGTGTAATATGTATTCACAAAATGTCCATTTTCTATATGTGTGAACTTCACATCTTTTTTTTTTTTAGTAAGTTTTAGTGCATGATGAGGTGGTGTTTACCTATAGGATCCACCATCTCTTGGACTGGGCACCATTGATGGTATTTATTGGGCCCCACGTTCTTAAGTAAATCTCAATATTGCTTCAAAAAGGTAGCTATGCATATACAGTTTACAGACAGAATGTTAACATATTAAGCAAGAGTGTGACAACTTATCAGTGCTAAATGTGCCATAAAAAAACCCAGCATGTAAAATTCTTAGCTTTGACAAGTGACAACATATCTGGCAAAATGCATTGTAAACCAAATGTAATTTTTAGCTGCAGTAAATTTTAGACAATCAAAATGATGTTAAAATGTGTGTGTTTCTTACAGTCTAGAGGCTGCTTATTCTGATGGAGGAAAACACTGACAGCATCCTTCATGATCACTGAAAGAACTGTTCTCCTTTCTCCTGCCCCACACTGATCTATCTGATCGGTGCAGTGCAGGGGAGAAAGTCACCAGGACTTGCACGGATGTTGCGCATCCTGTGTAGCTGAAAAAACTTCTGCAAGACTAGCCCTTGGACCTCTTTATGAAAAGAAGAACGACACTCCTGATATGTGAGGTGGCATGGATAGGGTCCCAATCAAACAAAGTTGTTGATTAGCCATTGAACCTTTCAGGTCATGTGATCAGTCACATTCCTGGAAGGAATTTCAAGATGTGGTAATGTATACGATGGATGAGTGTACATATATATATATATATATATATAAGTGTTTGTGTGTGTGGAGCTGCATGAGTATATAAGAGAGCTGTTGGTGTATGTAAGAAAGCTGTGTACAAGTATGTAGCAAAACAGTGCGTGTATGTAACAGAGGTGTGAGTGCATACTTCAAAGCTGTAGAAAAGCTATATGTGTTAGAACTGTGTTTGTGTATGGAGGAAAGTTGTGTGTGTATTTCGGAAAATTGCGTGTGTGATAGTAGTAGAGTTGTGTGTATGCAGGAGAGATGTGTGTATGTAGGAAAGAGGGTGGAAACTTATCAATGCTATAGGACCTATGCAAGAACCTAACATGATCAAATTTGACTCATGACAATACAGCTTTAAAAAATGCATTGGCAGCAATTGTACCGATCATCTACTTTCAATGAATTATCAGCAAATTGGTGAAAGTACACCTATTAAAAAAAAAATAACAGCCTCCTCCATATCCCCTCTAGCTGTCCTGTCCATCACCAAGATAGGTGCGTTTTCTGCCATTTTAGGTAGAAGTAATGTTCAACCAATTTGCTTCTAATTTAGACAAAGTAGTAGGAAAGTTTATCAAACAAACTCTACATATGAGCTCTATCTATTTTACAATACGTGTAATATGTATTCACAAAATGTCCATTTTCTATATGTGTGAACTTCACATCTTTTTTTTTTTTAGTAAGTTTTAGTGCATGATGAGGTGGTGTTTACCTATAGGATCCACCATCTCTTGGACTGGGCACCATTGATGGTATTTATTGGGCCCCACGTTCTTAAGTAAATCTCAATATTGCTTCAAAAAGGTAGCTATGCATATACAGTTTACAGACAGAATGTTAACATATTAAGCAAGAGTGTGACAACTTATTAGTGCTAAATGTGCCATAAAAAAACCCAGCATGTAAAATTCTTAGCTTTGACAAGTGACAACATATCTGGCAAAATGCATTGTAAACCAAATGTAATTTTTAGCTGCAGTAAATTTTAGACAATCAAAATGATGTTAAAATGTGTGTGTTTCTTACAGTCTAGAGGCTGCTTATTCTGATGGAGGAAAACACTGACAGCATCCTTCATGATCACTGAAAGAACTGTTCTCCTTTCTCCTGCCCCACACTGATCTATCTGATCGGTGCAGTGCAAGGGAGAAAGTCACCAGGACTTGCACGGATGTTGCGCATCCTGTGTAGCTGAAAAAACTTCTGCAAGACTAGCCCTTGGACCTCTTTATGAAAAGAAGAACGACACTCCTGATATGTGAGGTGGCATGGATAGGGTTCCAATCAAACAAAGTTGTTGATTAG